>NC_040028.1:2110910-2335557 GCF_000972845.2 Larimichthys crocea
TAGATATGATGGTGCCTGACCATGAAGAGCTTTGTAAGTAAGGAGAAGAATTTTAAATTCTATTCTAGATTTAATAGGTAGCCAATGCAAGGAAGCCAAAATGGGAGAGATGTGATCTCTGATCTTGGTTCCTGTCAGAACACGTGCAGCAGCATTCTGAATTAACTGCAAAGTCCTAAGAGACTTATTAGAGCAGCCTGATAACAAAGAGTTACAGTAGTCCAGCCTAGAAGTAACAAATGTGTGGACTAGTTTTTCTGCATCCACTTGAGAGACAATGCGTCTGATTTTAGCAATGTTACGTAAGTAGAAAGATTGCGACTGCCATCTTGGCAGTCCTGCATCTGCCTCCTCCTGGTTAATCGTCAGCTGGCTGCCAAAACAAGCCACCTGTGATGGCACCCACAAGCTCCCCTGTGGACACAGAGCAAAGCAGCTATGAACTACATTAAAGATGAAGAACCCCACCAAGTTCTGTAACACCGTTTCAGTTAGCAAAACAGCAGCTTCAGTCCTTGAGTATAGATCAAATACAATCACTGTAGTTGTGTGCACATAACAGAATGTAGACGGTAGAAATAAACTTGTTGTTGCATTTATGTGCGTATAGCGGAAGTAAGTCATGTGTGAGCCGTCACACAGCAGCTGAATGCTTTAAAATACCTGTTCTATCAGATAACTGGAAAACAATGCAGACTGTGCAGATGAACCTGCTATCACACGACAGCAGGTAATACAGATCAGTCACAGGGGTGAACCTGTGGAGTAGTTGTAACAAGAAAAATATGAATGTGGACATTTTGCAAATTTAAAATGATGTGGAAAAACAAAAACTGAGGTATGATCATCACTGCGGACAAAACATTTCATCATTTAGTTTTTTCAGCTTAGCTATACTAAATATGCATCAACCACATTGATCTGTTGTGCGACACTGACACAAAATCCTCCAGTGCAGAGCCAAGGCACCCTCACAAGACAAAAATACACTTTTATAGTTTAGTTATGTGGAAGAACAACACAGGGCATTAGAAAGATGTTAGACATGTATTAAAAATATTAGCTCCATCACAACATAAATAACCATGATGCATGTGATCAGCCAGAGAGAAGAGTCTAAGAGTTATAGATTCATTAGATGTAACCAAGCGGCAACCTCCAGAGGCGGAAGAGGCAGTACACCCGACATGGCGGTGGCCAGTGTCGCATATTTTCAGCTTCAAAATAACCCTTTGTCATTGGATCTAACACATTAACTATTTATATTAAAATATTATTTGCTTTGACATGAAGCCTTTTCTATAACATGTAGAACTGAAATGAATGAATGAGTGTCACAAGTCTATTACACACTTTGACTGCAAATGTTATGGAAGTCCATCAAATAGTTCAAAATTGAGACATTTTACTCTTAACTTAACATGTGGAGTTTACTCTAGTGAACACTTTTTCATAACATTCGTTTAAAATGTACTTAAATATAAATGATCTTATATTTTTAATGGATTTAATGAATGATTTAAATCATTTTATTTAGACTGCACTGGAGTCAGCCAAAGGGTCATATCACGGTTATTCAGCAGCACTTTAGGCTTGTCCTGAGTCAGCACCCTAATGTCTATAATGCACAATATGCACAGAGCAGAGCGATATCTGTATTCTGACTATAAACATCAGTGATCATATTTTATCAATTACAAATGATCATCCCAAATAATGAAATATGATTTATTCAGTGACAACATGGCTAAGATTAGTGAGACAAAAACTAAATAAAACATTACTGTAAACATGAAAACACCAGGGCAACAAAAGTCATCTAAAAAAATGTAAAAATGTAAAAGTAGTGAACATTAGAGGCTGCAGGATGGGAGATGTGTGTGGTGGCAGGCTGACCAGCTCTGGTTCCAGGATCCATGTGGGACAGGTGAGCAGAAGCACTCCTGCATGATAAACTCACATGTGCACTACTGATACCCAGACCTGGACGAGGCACACAACTCCATTACTTGAGTCAAAGTATAAATACTCTTGGTCAGATTTTACGCTCATAGAATTTGCAGATCCTGAAAGTTGTAGAATACACTCCATTGTCTCATTTGACACGGCCCACCCTGGCAGCGCTCTGACAGTGTGTGTGGCGTGATGTGGTGAAGCTCAGCCCTGAGACAAAGAGCAGAGAGAGGCTGCAGCGTGATAATAAATGACTGACAATGACAACAAGATATTCATCTGGAAACAAATGTTCACATCCCTCATCATGCTTCCTCAGGTTGGACATCACGTTAGGCGGTGATGAATTTGTGTGCAGTAAACAGAACAAACATGTAAAATGACATGCATCTTTTTTTTTTTATTTCAAAAATCTCAAACATGGATTTCAGATATGCTTGAGTGTGCTCTGGTGAAGAATCACCATCTTTATTACAAAGCATTGTTACTGTCAACTCCTGCCAATGACTTCCCATAGAGGGCATGGAGACCCCCCCCTCATAGATGATGAAAGTCGGGGACATCCTCCTCAACCAGTCTGAAGCTGGCCTTAACGGTGATGTGGCTCCATGACTTCGCCTGTTCATCCAGATGAATTCCTGTCTCATCTGCTCTCCCTCCTCCTGATCTTATGAATGTTGCATCTTTAAAATCAAAATCAAAATCAGTTATAAAGGCCACCGTTATGAGAATTTGACATTTTCCCTCCCTGTTCACTTCTTCACTACATCTTTTCTCCTTCTGTCTCTTCCTTCTCTCCTCGCCTGTCATTTCCTTTTCTGTCTCTTCTTCTTTATCTCTCTCTTCAGTCGGGAACATGAACCACACCACAGCCAACAGTTGCAAAACTATCCACTATAATGAGTTTTTGTTATATGCATAAGGTTAACTTACATATAGTGTATAGATTATTTTGAAGGTTGATTTGAATCATCCTGATTAGAAGAGCCGTTAAAGCTCTTTCACGTGTCTGAAGTCTTAACATGGACTGTCATGTTTCAGACATGAGAAATACATGAAGCTCTGTTAAAGGGCGACTTTCTTACAGCTGTGACGGCAGCTCTGTAGCAGCTCGCTCTGTTGGCTACAGTTTCACCCCAGGAGGCTGAAACTTCCCATGGAAGTCAAGGTGATCCCGTTTCTGTTGTCATTGTTAAAGCTGACTATAAAAATACACTGAAGTCACACTGTTTCACATTTTCACTGCTTTCTTATCAAAGTCACTTTAGTATAGTAATTAGACATAACTGCTCATCAGGCAGGAGCTAATTCATTCGCACACATTCACACAATGATAGCACATTGTTCAAGAGCCATTTGGGGTTCAGTATCTTGCTACGGAATAAAAAAAAAAGAGGAGCCAGGAACGTACAGCTGATCTTCTGATTCTTCTGACTAGTGGACAAGCCGTGCTACCTCTGAGCCACAGCTCCACTTTAAGTGGTGTGAAGATGAAGGATGCCGGTGTTGGAAACTTGATCCAATCCAGCCCCCTGTGAGCGAAGTTGAATTCTTTTCCAGTTAAAGTTGACAGAGGACAACATGAAATAGTCTGTCAAGCTTCCAGCCAGTAACACACAGATTTGAACATGCTAGCTGCACCTGCAAAGTTTTCATTTAAGGAAAGAGCTTCCTTGGACATCTGTAAGTGAAGTCTGTTTTTATTTCAAGAGGAGGAAAAAGGTGAGTCAACGTTCACCGTGGGCAAGAACAAGACAGTATCAAGTCAAAATGTTGGTCGGCTGAAGTTTTGAATGAGTTTTTAATTTTCCTGTTGTGACAATATCTACAATCTCAACCCTTCAGCAAGCTGAACTAACATTAGGAAAAGAAAAGAGCAAAAGTAAAACAGTGTGAATGATTCAGATAAAGAGAGAAAACATAACTGCAAGCAGAAGCTCCAGCAGCTATGCAGCGTGTCAAGCCGTGTACACTTCACACAGGTACAATTAGGACTTGTCTACTCACTGAGCCATTTTGAGGTAAACCACACTTCCTGTTTGTCTTTGCTGCCAACTTTGTCAAAGACAAAACGCTTTATAATAACTGACCTGAGGTGACATAACTGCAGTAATGTTCAAAGCATTTATTCACTTAAATATAAAGCCTGCCTTACACTGTGAGTCAGGAGCGCCTCTGTTATTGATATCAATGCAATTAATTCAATTTCCTGCTCATCTACTGTGAAATGGATAAAAGGACTTGTCTACACATCACTGCAGAGAGATGTTTGGTCTCTGCAGCATTCAAACTCACAAACTGGATCAGTGGAAATGATGTCTGGATTTTTTTGTTTTAAAAAGTCATAAACCTTTATGTTATTGTGTTGTGTCAGTTTCAGGCTGAAAAGCAGCTGTGGCTGATGATGGTGAATAAAATATTGGCATTTGCACAGAGATATATTCTTGATCTGCTAGGAAACTGTGATTATGATTATGATTTGGTCAAATATTGTGTCATATTTTGTTTTGGACACTACGAGCCTTTTAGTGTCAGCTTAAGTGTCAGCTTTCAGCTCACTATTTTACAGTTGTTATACTGTTTTGGTTCAGTCTCATCGCTCTCAGCAACCTGGTTTCCAACAGCAGGCAGCTGTTTACAGTGGAAAAGCTGTGATAAACACATTGTACACTACCTGCCCAGCAGTAAGCAGCAGACAGACACAGTTAGAGAGTAGCTGGTGAACATAGTGGAACGTTTAGCAGCTAAAGAGACAGATGTTTGTAAGGCTGATGTTAGTTGAGAGAGTTCTGAACCCAACTAGTCAAAACAGCTTGATTAATGCATGTTTAAAGGATGAATGAATGACATGCAACTGAGAAGACCACATTTATTCCTCATAATTTTAATACTGAATTGATCATAAAGTATTTATAAGGTCTGCTATATTTCAAACAGAGCTAAGGAACAAGCCTTCCTCTGTCTTGATTTGACATTGGTCCTTTGTTGTCTCCAGTAACTCACAATCCATTGCATGCTGGTCGTTTGATGAGTGGTGCACTTGGGTGATCGTCATTAATGATGATGATGTTATATTTACTACATGACTGTCACAGTCAATTACAATATTTCATATGAAATGGACTTTAATGGAAGCTTGACAGAACTTTCAACACATCTTACTCTCTCCATTTAGTACCATTCATGATGTTCTTGTTCTTGGTAGTTGCTTGGATATGTTGGCAATTGACTAACTTCTGACATTCCCTATCTGGATAAATTCATGATTCACCTGGAAGTCTACATGTTTTCAGCAATAGTCCATAATAGTTTATTGTAAATCTAAATAAAATTAAAATTTAGCGATTTAATGAAGATTGCCCAAACATACTATTGGTTTTAATAGTTAGTTAGTTGCAGGGGTTGTTCGGTATGCTGCTGTGATGAATGCTAAAACTAATCTCAGTCCCAGGTTGTCCTCTGAAGGACAAACCTTATTAGAATCCACTGCTTGGGTCATTTGTCTTGACCCATGAACCCTGAGAACCAGGAAACCTTCTGATCCATGCAAATGTTTAGGAGTGTTGAAATTATGCAAATCATCTTTACTCTGGAAACATATACTATGTCAGATGAAATATTCCTAATCACCTTTACTAGCCTTCATAGAGCATTTAAACATATCCCATTCAGTGACTATTCAACCTTGCTTATAAAAGGTTACAGGATAAGGTAAAAAGTTGGTAAGTGAACCTGGAGTTCAGAATATTTGATCACAGATATGAAGGTAGAGGTCTGGACTGATGGTGATGCTGTCTAACCAAACAGTCTGCCTACTTTTCTTTGACTGAACTCCATCACAGTGACACCATTATTTTTCCCAATTTCTGACAAAAACAAATATACAACACTACAAAATGAATGTGAAATAAAGCAAAAGAACAGAGTGTATCTGATGTTAATAACTTTATCGGGCTCATTCTCTGCACTAGATGCTCCATTTGATCAGTATCATCAAACACGGGGCTTGACAAGAAGCAGCAAACAAGAAGCCATGAAGCAATGTCGCAAGCAGATGAGAGGATTCCTGTTGGGAATTTACATTTGTTTAGAAGTTTTGAGAGGATGGCATGTTTTATAGATGAACCATATGAAATAACTAAATATTAGCACACTAGTTATGCAACGTGTCTGTCAGTGACCCAGCTGATGTTCCTCATAGATGTGGACAACTTTTATTTTGATGTCATATTTTCAGGCTTATTGAGTCGCGTTCACTCCAGAAAATGATCCAGAGATTTATCTACCAAAACAAGCTGCCACACCCTGGATCGAGCCCAGCCTGAGTTGTCTTTCTTTGCTCATCATGTGAACACTGCATACATTTAGTTATATATAAGGAATGTTTCCATTCAGCAGGCAGTTCAAGCTACTGATGTAATGTAAACTGACATGATGGATTGTCAGTAACAGCCTGAGAGACAAACAGCAATGGATTGGACATTAAGTCATGCTTAATATGCATAAACATGTGAAACAGGTGAAGAATAACTGAGCAAGGATACAGCTGTGCAGTCAGGCATGTTTTAAACTTTCATATTACCTTTATTTCTTTTTTATATTATAAACTTTTGTTCAAGGAAATGTTTCTGCTTAATGTCTCTTTTGAATCACAGTCACAATAGTGAGACTAAACCAACTTCTTACATGTAGTATTTGTGTTTTACACTCAGAGAGACCAGCTGCTCGTACAGATAAGGAGGCTATCACTACATCACTCACATTTACTTGGCTCAGAACTCAGCCCGCCTGCACAAAAGTCCAAATTGTATGACTGTGTTCTCTCTTCGGTCTCATTGTTTCTTCAAATAAACAATTTGACATTCATGAGATTGGTCAGCAGTGTCGAGGTGAGAAAGCACCAGTGATTGTCTAACTAACTATTACTTTTAATGCAACACTATGAAACTTCCATAATAACAATAATAACAATGAAACTTCATAATGGCAAACTCAATAATTGCCATTATTTGGTTTGCTCGGAATGGGAAAGAATTTGGCCCCTAAGAGCCTCCCTGTTATTGTTCTGTGGTGAATATGAATGCAAGAAGAGAGTGTTTGGAAGGCCTGCCTCCTGTCTTCTGTCATAATAAAAATGTCTTTTAACAACACATTTCTTAGACTTTCCTGTTCTTAAATTGTTTTATATTACAGCAAGTCTGTGCTTGTGTTTATTTATTTCCATTTGTTTATTGTCTGATCTCTGCATATCTTTGCATATTTGAAAGGTGCAATATCTACATAAAATATAGTGTAAAAAGTTGCTTAAGGATTGGGTTACGTGCTTTTTATACTTTTCATTCATCAGCAGTAATATTTGCAGCAGGTTTACTGAAGGACCTGAGCAGTGTTTACAATGGGCCCCAGTGCTATTATGCCATTGTCAGTGCTATTATCAAGCTATTATGACAGGACAAAGCTGCCGTATATGGAATGACGCCTGCAAGCCGGTTCAGGCAGATGACACAAGCTGCACTACAGATAAACACACATGACAATTTGGCGCCTTATTTAAGCTTCAAAAATTGCGGCCCTGCATCAGCAGTCCCAACACCACCCCAGCACCTACCTGCAGGATCCATGGGTTTAAGACATCTGCTCCTCATTATCTCTACGTATATATATCTACTGCAAAAAACATTCCAAACGTGAGTTGCTGACTGTTGACTGAAATTGTATCATGTCGTCACGTGACAGACTTGACAGTGTTGGCCATAAAGTTGGAATAAAATATTTTGACCTCTTCTCATGAAATGATTGTAACAATGTGATTTATTTTTGATACATAAAGTGTATCCTCTCAGAACTTTATTGATCCATGTCTTCCAAACACATCAGAGTGAAAATTAAACCACAATGAACCTGATAAAAAGTGTGTCTGAAAACAAAATCCAACATTATGGGCTACAGTGTACATATAACCCAACCATTGTTATTGCATATCTCTATATGACAAGAATACCAAAGAGAATAAGAAAAGATTAATTCATATCATAACACAAGGCACCGTTTTTAATTTAACATGAGTTCTTGTTTGATCATAAGGACATCTTGATCTTCATCTGAATCACTCACAAGGGCAGGTTCACCACCCACCACCCACCCAGAGGGCCTAGTCTCTCTGTGCCCCCCCCCCAGTCCAGCCCACGGACACCAGTGCAACCCCACTGCCCACACTGTCTATATTCTCGCCTCCAAACCTGACAAAAGTTCACTTTAGTCTGTGAAGTTCTTTTTTCACCTGCCAAAGTCATGCTCACCAGTGTTGGGTATAGTTACTTTGGAAAGTAGTTAATTAGGTTACAAGGTTACCATCAATTAAAAGTAATCTGTTATGTTACAGCATCACTTATGAATAAAAATAATGTGTTAGAGTACTCATGCGTTACCAAAAATTAAAAGCCGTTTGCCTCGCACATGCTGCAACTTAACTGACACGGACACACAGCCTCCTTTAAATGCACCGAGAAGTCCTGACAATGAATAACGTCAGTCATCCAACCAGACTAACTCTGCAGGACAGCAATAACAGGAAAGACAGTCAGCATTGGATACAAGATGTTTTTTCAAATTGGAAGTGGAATTTTTTGCAGTCGACAGAAGCTTTTCACCAACGCAGAGTGTGCATTTTATCGTTCTGTTCTTGTCCTTTTCAGTGGTGAATTGAAAATAATGTGCATACTTCCATGATTCAAAAGCTGTCCTCTGTGCCATCTTGCCGGCGGTTCAAACACAGACAGACATCACAGCGCTGTGCCTCCGCTGACACATCCGCAGGTATCACAGTACTGTCTGACAAAAAGCAGGCCGCAGTCGGAATTTTTCTTTCCTTATCCGGAGAAATTTTTAAAACAACGGATTACTTTTAAAAAAATAACAAAGTTACTGATTGCTTAACGCATGAAACCCATTACGTTACACGTCACAAACAA
Organism: Larimichthys crocea; assembly: GCF_000972845.2. Lineage (NCBI taxonomy): Eukaryota > Metazoa > Chordata > Actinopteri > Sciaenidae > Larimichthys > Larimichthys crocea. The sequence continues at coordinate 2,119,835 of NC_040028.1, forward strand.
AGTAATTAGAGTACCCACAACACTAGTGCTCACGGACTCGATATGCAGCTAAATTATAACATTGGCTGAGGACAGCAACGTCATCAGCATTTAGAAATACAGTCAAATCCATTAAAATAATTGTATTAAAAAGGTTGCAGATGATTGTATCCTCTGTGTTGGTGGTTACTTTGTTACACTGTCAGTATTAGCCAAGCAGCATGCATAAATGTATCTTAAAAAGGTAACACTGGCACATTTACACTAATTAAGTCAGTTTACTGTGTGTCAGGAAACGTAAATGAAAGAAATTTAAACATACACAGTACATACTTTGTCACTTACTCACTTACTCATTGCAGAGGAGTGTAAACACGACTAAATTCCCTCAGATTGTGCATTTTGAGGACATTTCACCAAGCTTTTTCACATCCTCTTTACCTACAATAACAATTATTTTTAATAATAATAATCATATTTAATACATTTTACTGATAAAGTGATTTTCTACACCCAAAGCAGGCCTAAAAATACAAAAAAGAGGATAAATAGGGAACATGAAGAATTGGATGGGTTAAAATTATAAGCCCATTGTTTGCACCATTATTGTGTAAGAAATTCAATAATTTTAATATACATTTCTGTAGCCTGTAGGAACTGCAGGTTTTGGCACTTCCCATAGTCTTTACTTCATCACAGTTGTTGCTGCTTGGTTTAAAGATAACTGGGACCGTCTTCAAGACAGACCCCAAGGATCCAGTAATAACACAGGACTTGTCCTATGAGGCTCTTATCATGTCACATGTGTATCACATGACCCTAAAATACAGCTTGACCCTCTGAAATGAATCTATACTGCCTATCTAAGCATAAAGCTTGAAACAATGAATGTGTTGACAGGATATGATACTGGTATATGTTTGTGTCAATGCCTACATACGGTATTTGCCGAAGAGAAGACAAAAAAATCTGAACTGCAGCAACATTCAAGATTTCTGCAGGATCTAGATGGTTAAAGAGGACAGGAGTGAGGAGGCCACAGCTCCTAGCTGGCTTTTTATGTGATATGACATCATTTCATAAGAAATAACCATAACCATAACCAATCTTTACTTCAAATGACCATGAGCATCATCAGCACACATTCCTGTTGGTCGTATTTAGACCCTACAGTCAGTTTGGCAGTAGACCTCCATGGTTGAGGCAGATGTGGTCACAAAGAGATTTATGACACCACTGCAAAGCCTCTTTTGTGATGTCACAGTGGTTGTTATTTGTTATGATGTCACAGTGCGTCTCACCATATGTCTCTCCCTGGAGAGAAGAGGCTCTCTACTGATTAGCTGAACAGCTTGTTGCCCAACAGGCCATGAGGTTGAATGACCTCTGGGGGTGAACAGAGAGGCATGTAATTTGTTTGATGGGACAAGGTTGTAACACTTATGAATGTGTGTGTGTGTGTGCCTGTGTGTAAGTGTGTCTGTGTGTGTATGAATGTCATCATTTAAATGGACTCACTGATTATGGGTTGTGATTTGTAAGTGAAGCTGAAAAAGCTGTTGATGCATGAACAAAAGCATTCTGCCAGTCATTGTGCCTGTGCCCTCCCTGACGCTCCACCGTCTATACAGCGAGCTGATCTCATGCTCATGATTCTGTGCAAACAAAACCAGATAGTTTGGTTGAAATTCTAATTCTGTTATCTTGTTTCTCCTGTTGTTGTCAGTGAGACTAATCTGTGACAGTCAGGCATAAGCATTTTGCAGATGCTCACTCATAAAAAACCATCTTAGCTGCTTCCATCGCCAATTATAGAGATTGCATGTGAGGAAATTTCAGCACACATGACAGTATTAAGGGTGTGTGTGTGTGTGTTGTATATATGTATGTGTGCCTCTGACTTACTGCTATTTATGATTGGACAACCACAAAAGTGTCTGTCACAGCTCCTGTCTCCTCCATTTACACAGTCATCCAGTCCAGCAGTACACCACACCGTAGCACTTTGCAGGAGGAGCACAGAATCCACACCCCATCTACACTTCAAGCATTGAAACCACTGGAGAGCAATGAGAGGCGTTTTCAGATCAGAGGAACTTTTTCATAGCACTAAAAGCAGCTTCCATTCATTGAGTCCACGTTTCAAGCACTGGGAATGATCGAAGTTCATGGAACGTTTTCAGAGCTCCTACTTCAGAGTAGGTACTCTCCTGGCAGAGGTGAACCTTGAGTGACGTAAGCGTACAGTGATTGGTTGAACGCATGAGCCAATGAAACAACCAGCATTTTATTAATCATAATCTTATATTATATGCTGCCATGTTATGTGGTTTGGTCAGAAGGGTACTGTGTCCTCTTCCACCTTGAACATTACTACTAGAGAACCATCCCATACTGAGGAATCCGGCCATTTAGAGCATTGTCCTTCTCTTACCATGTCACGTGTTGTTAAAAATTACCATACTTCCCTTGATGGATTATGGGGATACAATTCATAGACTAGTGTCGTATATTCAGTGGTGATGCAGTTGAAGACTCCGTCGACACTGTCTTAGTTTTATAACAATAAATTCAGCATCGTAGCAAGTAAAACGTTACTTGGAGAGCTCCTGGCCGAATGATGAGAGACTCTCCCGACCTATGCGGGACAAGCCCTTATATAGGTAGTTTATGCCCCCAAACCATACAATTAAAATACCTTGCGCTAAAACATACAATGAAGTCACTTAAGTCAAAGGAACAGATAGCCAAAAGACATCTGGCAGTGGTGCCAACCTGGTGGCTCTTTGGCACCCCCATCCTAATAACCTCTGACCTGGCATTGGTCAAGATAACAACCCATGACTAAGCAAGTATCTTTATTAGTATGTGACTATACATCTATGTGCAGACACCTCACTAGCTTGAAAAGGAACCCTTCAAAAGCTTGACATAATTTATCATTCTGCTGTTTGATTTGCTACAAACACCCCCCTTCATAACAAACCAGTGTCTTCACTATTCTCTGGTCAAATGGTCGTCTCTGTACACTTGTCATAACATGCACTGGTTTAAGCTTATTTACAAAACTCCTCATGGATACTAACTGCACTATTAAAGTCAGTTATTGCAGCCAATATATCGGCAGGCAAGCAGTCTTCTTCTCATATAAGTGTAAATCCAGTACATCCTTTGCTCTGTTGTCATTCTGCTGATGTTAATGAAGTAAAAAACACTAAAACTGGATCAGTTTACCTCGATCACTGCTTTAAATGGTGCACTTGAAGCTTTTAATGGTATGTGTAAATGTTTAAATGATAACTGTGAATCTTTTATGTCTGTTTGATCTGAATTTAGTCTACCCGACCTACAAACAAATGGAAATAAATACAGCCAAACATTGATGCCAGAGCACAGTCCAAAACTGTTTGCCACCTCTTGTGTATTAACATAATGTATCTTGTTTGTTTACCCATTCATTAATGGACAAGTGTTTAGGATTTAGTGGAATCTAGTGGTGTAGTTGTAGATTGCAACCATTCATTGTCATTTTGTCAGTCATTGTAATTGTACAATATGTTTGTGTTGATTTGTTCTGTACACGTGACATCTATTGCACGTCTGTCCGTCCTGGGAGAGGGATCCCTCCTCTGTGGCTCTTCCTGAGGTTTCTTCCACCTTTTTTCTCTGTTAAAGGTTTTTTGTGGGCAAGTTTTTCCTCACTGGAACCGAGGGTCTAAGGACAGAGGGTGTCACTCCCTGTACAGATTGTAAAGCCCTCAGAGGCAAATGTACTTTGTGACTTTGGGCTATACAAATAAAATTTGATTTGATTTGATTTGATTTAAAAGAGATGTGAAAACAACAATTTGTAGAAGTATTTCTTTGTGAACAACAGCTGGGTGCAGTGACAGTGAGTAGTTCCCTAGTGTCTTATCGTCACAGTGAGGTTACCACAACCAAAACCTGTGCTCACATACTGTATCTGACAACCTGTGGTGTAGCCTGTGAGCTGTTGTTCATCAAAGAATAGTTCCTGCACATGTGGATGCAGTAAATTGTTAATTTTGTGTTTGATATGCTACAGATTAAAGCAACATTACATCATTTTTTGTTTGTTTTCAAAAGTGATTTAGCACCTCAGAGTGTCATCTCACTGTGGTAAATATGCATGTATGCATATACATGTGTCTGTATTATGATTCAGTCTTCAGTCTTTTTGCCTCTGCCATGGAGGCTGCAGTGCCTGGTTACATTGCCTGCTTGCCCAGCTCCAGTTCTGGCATGACACTGGCACCACTCTCCATCTTCATCTTCCTGTAAACGCCTGCGGTACATTCAGTAACACTCCGCTGGTGCCCTGAACTCACAGTGCTCGCAGCCCAGCTAACAAACTGAGCTAACATAAGCTAAGCTAAATCACAGAGAGTTGAGGTGGAGCAGCCGGAGGACATCAGAGGGAAAACCAGAAAACATTTTGTACATAAAATATGATCCAGTTTCACCAGAATCAGTCAAATAGTTGGTGGTGTGTGACTTAGTGCTGTAAAGCGTTATGTACTTCTTGGGGGTGATTGTACCCAGAGCACAAAGTTACACATTGTGAGACAGAAGAATGACAGAGACACCATTCATCTGATTATAAGTCAGTGTAGCATCAACAGGATTTAACATTACACTTATGGCATTTTTATGGTACAAAATGTACACAATGTTGCTTTAAACAACCAGGATACAGTGTATTGATAGGCTCCATTTTTTCTTTTAACTCTAGTATTTAGTATTTCTACTGGATCATAAGTGATTGAGAAGGAAGCTTTCAGAAGCTCTTACTTGTTCTGCCTTTAAGATCAGGGGTCCACAATTAATTTAGGACAGATGTCAACAAATTCAGTTACATGTGTGCTAAATACCTATGTAGTGAGAACTTTCCATTAAAACAGCCGCTAAAAGTAAATCCACGTTATAAGTTTTATGTTTTCTGGACAAAATAGCAACAACAAACTTAAATTGGCATAACAACGAACTGAACTTTGCAATATAAATCAATACTGCCAATTTGCTGTATATACAGCCAACATAAAACATGTGAAATACTGGAGCCTGTCACCCTCTTTGTCCAAAAATCCTGCCACCAAGTGCACACAGGTCAAAATAAGGTGCAACAATGACCACACTCCCTGTGCCAATTACCAGAAATAATGGTGACCTACAAACGTGTGATCCAAACAAATAAACAACGCAAACTATACACACACACACACACACACACACACACACACACACACATACATTTTGGCTCCTACAGTCTATAATCTCAATGCAAATAGCTAATAATTTCACACATGTAAGTGACTGTCTTGTTGATTATATAAAAACTGTAACGAACAAAAAATTCAGAAGAGGTACAGGTAAAAATACAGAGCACAAACAATTAGCTTTATTCAAATGACTTTTCCTGCTTGCAGTCTGCAGCAAACCTTCACAAGGGACAGACACATGAATTGTTTTTACTATGATTAATGTGGAAACATTTTCATACTGCAGGCAGTAAAAGGGAAGTCATTCTTTTGTTATTCTGTTGTGGTCTTGTGCAAATGAAATGAAAGTGATGCTACAGTGGTTTAACAGGTGGAGTCCCCGCAGCCCTTTAAATGACCCCACTTACAATACACTGCTTTAAAAAGACAAAATAACTGAAGGCTACATGTGGGGAAATATTGTAATATTGCATAACCCTCCCAAATTTGCTTTCTTTTATAGTTTCCACCTCATTCTTTTTCTTCACCAGAGGGCCACTGTAATGGTCCTAATATTAATGTATGTGTATTCAGTGTATATTTCCTTTGGGGAATTATAATAATGGGGAAATGGATTTGTCATATATACTAAACTAAATTACATCTGGTCCAAACTGTACATTCAAACATGATTATGCTGCACAGAGACAGAGTGAAGCTTAACATAACAGTCAGAAAGTGACTCGATTGTGTTGTAATTCAGAGTTTCAACTGAATTAAACTTTAAATGAAGGATGTGCTGCAGAAGAAAGAGAAGACAGAAGAAAGACTCTACACCGCCTACCTCCACCTGTGTGTGATGGCTACCTCGCTGAACCGCATGTGGTGTGCACACAGAGAGCGACGCTGCTGCAGCTGCCAGCCCTATCTTCATACACCGAGTCTGACTTTGATAATAGCCATCAGTAATCATCTTGTTGACAAATGAAGATACTCTGTCCACAGAAACGCTAGAGGGCTTTTCATTTGAAAGGAATACAGACGTTGTATTGTTGTAGTGAAACGTAGAATGTTGCTGGTTTGATGTCAATATGACTATCAACAGATCATTTTCATCATGATCATGTTCTGTGTTTACTAAGAAACACAAACAGGTGAGTTCTATAAAAGTTCACCCTCAGTACAGTTGTCATGAACGGGGAAATTAGCTACAGAGACCAAAAGTGTTTTTTGTACCAGGCTGTAAACATGTTTATTTCTGCTGTGAAGTTGGACTTTTGAACATGGGGACTTATGGAGACTGACTCACTTCTGGAGCCAGCCTCAAGTGGATGTTGAGGAACTGCAGTTTTTGGCAGTTCCATGTTGGCTTCACTTCACAGACACAGAGGTTGTTGCTTGGTATAAATACAGTATACACACGCCCTGAGATCGAATGACGCTATAAGGATAATAAGAGTTGGGCGAGTTACACATAGATATTTGATCTATTGTTGATATAAAAATATGAATTATAGCTCAGCTTTAACTAACAAGACTGAATTATGTTGGAGTTAAATGATTAACAAATGACATCACAATTCATTTAAATAGCACTCATCTGTTGAAACAATACAATTTTGATTGCTGCCAGAGCAACAAGTTCATGTGCATTCTTCCATAAACATACCATAGCATCAAAGCATAGGCTGCATGACAGGAACTATGGTACTTTGAGCAGTGTTCAAAGCATTAAGCATGTTATTCCAGTAGAGAGCTGGGGAGGCAGTCAAATCCTCCAGAATCCTCTGGGTTCATGGTATCTACTTACTCAACAAAGTGACAATGTTGCAATGCAAAATATTTGGACTCTTTTTTTTGCTCTTGGTGGCAGATTTTAAAACCCACTTGGAGGTGCATCTAATGAAACATCAGAGTCTTTTGGGATTACACCAGGAATGTCAATTCATTCAAATTAAGACTTAAAATGTCTCACATAATGACCTCAGTACAGACCCATGCTGTCCCTAAAGGTGATGATGATGATCAGAGGAGGAAGAGGAGGGGGAGGGATAACTCCAGTAATAACCCCAGCCTCCTGCTGTCAGCATCATGATCGCACAACGTACCGGGACCCCTCCACCAGAGATCCGCGTCGTGATGACTGTCCGCGGGCAGAGCTGCAGCCCGGTGACGCTTGACATTTCCTTTATTCAGTAGTTGATTCTCCAAGCAGCAGCGCGGTGTGAAGCTGGAGCTTTGGCACTAACATTCACACACACACACACACACACACACACACACACACACACACACACACACACTCTCTCTCTCTCTCTCTCTCTCTCTCTCTCTCTCTCTCTCTCTCTCTCTCCTGCACACACACACTCAGAGGCTGCCTCTCCAGTGCGTACTTTGCTCCGACACATTCCTCCGAGGCTTCTCCTTCTTTCCATCTGGGGATTTGAAACTTGAGGGACTTTACTGTCGCAGGCAGAGAACAAAAGGCGGACGGACGCACGGACGGACGGTGTCGGTGCAGTGAATGTAGCGCCAGGCTGGGTGTCTGTCTGCTGGGCGCACAGCGGTGCTGCTGGACCTGCCGAGAACGCACCAAGTCCCGTCCCACATCCCCGTTTTATCCCCACCGGTGTCCCGACCACGACAAAGATGATTCTGCTCGGGACTGTGCTTGTTCTTTTCTTCTCAGGTACGTTCACTAATCTGTGTGTTTGTGATAAAACAGAGAAATGTTCTTGGTGAACCTCTTGAACCAACATCAGTCTTTGTCTACATGGTCCTTGACTCGCAAGTTAGATGGAGATGAGGATGCAGAGTGGAAAGTCACACTTCATTTGTAGCCGCACATTTTGCTCCAAAGTGAAGACAGACAGTGTTTGTGCCTCCTTGTTTGTTATCCACACTGCCTCCATCACTCTGAGGTGCAGTTTTTTTGGCTCATTTGGTCAATTTCACGCTCTTGGAGCCACGGGGCTGTAAATAAGTGCAGCCTCTTTCTCTGTTTCAGCCTAACTTTTCAGCAGAGTAAAAAGGGTTTCACATGGCCGTGAGTCACTATTTCAATTCTCAGCTATCATTTATAATTGATGTAGTTTTTCAGATCGTTTTTCTGGTTGTGGTCCTGTGCTCTTAATACAAGCAAGACAATAAATCTCCGATATTTTTTTCATCCTAAAACGCCACTAGGCTACGCCCTTCCAGCTCCAAACCCTCCACTGAAACTTTAAAACGAAGAGTGAGCACAGGAACATGAGTGACAGGAATCCACACGTCAGGATGACAGAGTCACAGCAGAACAGCAATATTTCATTTTTCATTTTTTTTATGGATATACAGAAGCTCAAAAACTCCTCTGCGTTCTTAGCATGGAACACACAAATAAAATGTTACATGTACAATGTCTGAAAATTAGATCATTTGAAATATTGTAATTTTAATGCCATCATTTGTACAAATAATGCAGATGAAAAACCGCATAAAAGCTACAACAAATACAATTATATCTAACATTAATATTTCAAGTTAAAAACAAAAACAAATCTTCATGATGAATATAAAATAAGTACAAAGTTATGTCATGTATTCTAAACATGAAATATCTTTAAACGTGTCATATAGATTAAAATAGAGTTATTAAGTGTGAAATGTCTGAGTTGGATCGTCCGTAGCCCACAGTGACGCCCTGAACATACAAACTCAGACACTTTGAATGATTAAGGTGTTGAACCACTTTATTTCAGGTGTATTCAAGCAGCTTGTCCCCCAGCAGAGTGAGGAACACATTCAGCCGTGTAATTCTTTGATTTTAGGGGCGCGTACTCTCTATGGGCGTACTACACAAAGAGTGACAATTAAGACATTTGAAAGATTTGAAAGGGATTTTTTCCTCATAGTTCCAGTTTATACGCACTCACAGACACCTCTGTACAGCTGCAGAGACTTTTCCTGCTTATTTTAAATAGAGATGAAATAAATAGAGATGAGTTTCTGCATGTCATGTTCTGTGTAGAACCACTCCAACTTGTTTTTGGACCCACAGTTTAACATTTCTCCTATTTTCACACTGATCATTTTCTAATGAAGACTCTCCATCCTGAGTGATAGAGTCGTGACTATTTCATGATGTCGTCAAAACAGTCCATGTATATAAATAGCATTGATAATGGGCAAGATTTTAGGCTAAAAAACACACATGCACACACACACACACACACACACACACGCTTTTCTCAAATAGTTCAGAACCTGAAATTAAATCTAGAATCGGACCTTTCTTATATTTGCGGCTCTGAGTCTGTCATTAATGCAGCTTTTTGATGATCTCCTTGTAACTGATGAACTCTCTGTTGGCTGGTCTGATGATGACTCTGTTAAGTGCATTCCTTCTTCTGTGTATTTTAATATGGTTAATGTGTTCAGGAGGCACTGAAAGCCTGTAAATGAAAAGAAAACTGAAAGGAGAAAGACTTCTTTACTTCTTTACATAAACACACTCTTACAGAGCTTCTCTAAAGGGGTGTTTGGAGCGCAGTCAAGCCTAAAATATGTGTGTGTGTGTGTGTGTGTGCTGAGGGTCATGGACAGGTAAAGGAGTTTTAGCACCAAAGAAAACAATTAATTGCATTATATATAATACATACATGTTCACATCAGGAGTGATCGCGAAGAAAGAAACTGATAAATACTTGTCAAAAATCATTCAGGTCAGTAAACGTGGAAACATGTGAAGGGTTCAGGTCAGAGGGCCCGACACGTTTCTCGTCACGTACAATAAAGAGATGATGCAACTCCTTGAAAAGGCTTTTCAGATTAGATAACAGCGGTGGATTTGTCAACGCGTCCTCCACATCAAAGATAAATATGGACGTTTGAGTGACACGGAGAGATTTAAAGTTTGGTCTCTCTCTGGATCATCTGGTCAGATTGTGATTCTGAGTGATGGAGAATGTGAGAGGACACGCCCATATCTGGCTGTTGTTGGATGTTTTGTTTGTTTAAGTCCGTCAAACACGCTGACGGAGCACTCGGGGGGGTGGGGGTCTGATGTTCCTTAAAAGGTGGAGGATGACGAATGAGTTTTAGTTTCGGTTAGACTCTCTGAAGTGGGCTTTCATTTCCACTCAGTGTTTTTTTTTTTATTCATACATAATGTGGATTCTGTACAGTAGAGGATATCGACAAATCTTTTAAAGCTTTATTTTCTTACACTGCATTAGCTGAATCTATTGAACTGAATTGTACGGAGATTATATTAGCGGTCTCAACCTTTTTTGTCCAATAGATGGCTCAAGTGTCCCTTCATCATCGACGTCCGACAGTAAATCACCACTGTGGTTGTGGTTGATTGATTTTATCGACTTCCTGAATTGTTGATCTGTTTTTTTTCTCAGTAATTTCTGTTTTTTTTTTCACCACTTGGAATGACAGGGACTGGAAGTCTGAACCATTTATCCACATTTATGCACTCTCAGTAGCAGTAGCAGTCAGCGTGTTATTGTGACATTAAATCAGCCTGGCACCATTTTGAAAAACAGATTTGTCTGTTTTTCCTCCTAAACACACATGTGTGGATATGTTATATCAAATCATCATTTCTACTTTCTCAGTATTTGAAATTGGCGGAGTGTCTCCACAGCTGTGCCAGGTACCCCCCCCGCCCCCAGTAAGAACATAAGTATCCCCCGGCGTACAAGTCCCCTTGTTTGGAATCAGTGGATTATATCAGTGCTGTAGCAGGACTAATGAAATTCCCCCATAGTGGCTTTATGGGAGCGTGGTCTGTACTGCAGCACGGCCCCGCTGTGTTCATTAGCCGTGTTAATGATTGTCCAGCTTGTAGTGACACTGTAATGTTGAGTGACAGCCTCATATATCTCCCTGTCTCTTGGCCTCAGGTTTACCCGCCCTCCTGTTTCTCTCACTCTCTCTCTCTCTCTCTCTCTCTCTCTCTCTCCCTCAAGGCTTTCAGGTCGTGTCTGATTTTCCTTTTTTTTTCAATCTCAATCTAAATTCCCCCTTGGATTCAGCGGCGCGTCAGAATAAATTGTTCAAGTCGTTCAATGAGGAAGTGCAGTCAACCGACGCCGGTGTGCAAACACATTTGGAGCGGTGGTGGTTGACGTCTTATCGGTGTGCAGGCAGGTGTGCGTGTTTGTGTGTATTTTTAGGGGTGGGGGGGTGCGTGACAGGGCTCATTTTGCCAAGACGCTACTAGTGGGTTTTTGAAGACCTATACTGATACCGATACTTAGGCAGTGAAGCTGCCCACAGGGAATATTTACCTTTTTTTTTTAGATCAGAACCCTGAATGTACAGTTTGACCCTTTTGGTTCTATCTCTTGAAAACTTCAGCTTCTGACTCGGAGCGATGGATAGAAAAGGTTTAGTTGCATAAATTGTCTGTCTGCTCTGTGACATGTCCAGGGCGTAGCTCTCCTCTTGTGCAATGTCAGCTGGGATTGGCTCCAGCCCCCCGTGACCCTGATAAGGATAAGTGTTTATGGAAAATGAAAGAATGTTTGTGTTCTCCCTACTGGTCTGAAGCATGTGAGGCTCTGTTCTCATACACCAATCAGAATTCAGCAACATTTGAATCATCTGTGGTCAAAATTCACCTACACAGTTCAGATGATGCAGATCAGCTGAGAAAATCATGAAAATATAAGAATGTCATCTAGGATAATCTAGTGATTTGGTATTGCACATGTTAAAATATTGGGGACATAAAAAAGAATGTTTCAAATCAAAGCAGCAGAGATATCACAGATCTGCTCTGGTTCCTACATTACCCATAATGTAAACAAACAGCAACTTTCATGAGAACTTTCTGTTAGAAATGTAAAGTTTCATTCAATAAAAAGTTGTCAAAGCGGGGACAATAAATCTCTCTGAGCGAGCGAGCTTGTTAATAGTCAGTTAGATTCAGATGATTTGTCTCCAGTCTATAAACAGTGTGCTAGCCCGACAGAGCAGGTTGAATAAAAGTAAATGATGCAATGACTCTTCGTCAAGATAGCTATTGGACAACGGCAGTCAAGTTCAGTGAAAATACTGAAGACTTTTCACGATGGTAAACATGTTTTCACTCTCCTGACTGACTTTTCTGGAAGTGAAACCGTTTTCAATGAACACTTCCTGTGCTGTGTAACTAAATGGCACACTGTATACTATATTGACACATACAGCAGTAATATATCAGTCCTATGGTAGACACACACACACACACACACACACACACACACGCACACACAGACATGTGTCAGGTGTTTCAGAGTGTAGGTTGTAGGCTATGTCACTGTGCTAACACACCTTTTACAGATGATTCCACAGCACTGCAGGGGTGTGTGCTTTGAACGACAGGAGTCCTTCCCTTACACACACACACACACACACAGAGTGAGAGAGGGAGAGAGGGAGAGAGAGAATGTCTTATCTGTATTGATCTCCGGTGACAGACGATGACGTCTATGAAGAGCAATGAGGCCAGAGAAATGAGCATCATAAACCTACTTTGATGATAAGTGTAAAAAGCTGCTCGGAATAGGAGAGGCGATCATCCTGGGTCAGAAGAGAGAGAGAGAGAGAGAGAGAGAGGGAGGGAGAGATGAAGAGGATTAGAAGTGCGTGTGTTGAATGAACTTGGTGAAAGAAGTGAGGAAATCCATCTTCCTTCTTCTGTCACATTTAATGAAAAATGAGAAACTTACCTGGCCTCCATCCACCTGCTTCCATCTGATCGGGGTTCGGAGGTGTGTGCATATGTGACTGTGTGTGTGAGTGTGTGTATGGGTGTGTGTGATAGCGTTCTTCTCAAAGGGAATAGTGTATCCAAGGGGGTAGTTTGGAGGTCTTCTGTGTGTTTTGTTGATAACTGGGATTTGGAACTCAAACAGAGGGGCGGCAGATGGTGTGTTGGCTTCTGCTTCCGTAGCTGTGTGTGTGTGTCAAGTGTGTGAACAGTCGCTTGAGTGGTGTGTGTGTGTGTGTGTGTGTGTGTGTGTGTGTGTGTGTATGTTGGTGTGTCCTTACTCAAACTCAGCGTCTGACTTGAGTCAGTGGTCCCTGAAGGTACTGCTGCTCTCTGTTGTCGGAGCCTGGGCTGATCCCAGGTCAGCCGCGGCCTGACCTCAAGCCCATCTGCTATCATGATGACAGATGTGTCAGAGACTGGATTCATTTCTGTGGCTGGAACTGAAATCCCAAGTTAGTCTGAGTCTAAGAGACTCAGGGAGGAACCTCTGCCAGACATTTAGTTTAGTTCTAGTCCTAAATATGTTTTGAAGCACGCTGGCATGGCCAGCACGTTTTTCAAGGTTCAAGTCATCCTGTAGTGTCTCTACTGTACAGGCTTGTATCAGACGGTAACCTCTGTGTCTGTGAAGTGAAGCCAACACGGAAGTGGCAAAAACTGCAGTTCCTCAAACGTCCACTTGAGGCTGGCTCCAGAAGTGAGTCAGTCTCCATAAGTCCCCATGTTCAAATGTCCAACTTCACAGCAGAAATAAACATGTTTACAGCCTGGTACAAAAAACAGTTTTGGTCTCTGTAGCTAATTTCCCCGTTCATGACAACTGTACTGAGGGTGAATTTATATACAACTCACCTGTTCAAATTATATTAAGGCTTAAATTTATGCAGAATTAAGAGTCTGGACGGTTTGATTGACAGGTGGGTGCTGCTACAGCTGACTTGTTTGAGCAACCAGGCTTCATTCAGCCTGCCTCAGCTCCACCCACCTCTTTGACCATTTTTAGATTAGCCAGGAGGCGGCAGAGGCAGGACTGCCAAGATGATCACCACAATGAGCTTCACTCTTCACTCTGTGCTCTTCATCACAGAGACTACGTCATGTTTTATACAGTCTGTGGTTTGTATATGCAAACAGAGCATCACTGTCTGTCTTAGAGCCAGGAAATACGACCCCCAACAGTACCCTGTACACCTAAACTGACTTTCAGACCTTTTATTGTGGAAACAGTCCCACATTGCCAGAACACAAGGGCTGGAGGTAGTAGCTCCTCTTATACACAATGACACGACAAGAGTTCCTTTGCGAAATGTGAAAAAAAAAGGGAAGCATTCATCACAGTCTGAGACCTTTGCAACCATTCAGACATTATCCATTATTTTGCTCTTTGATCACAATTACACTAATTATGGTTCCTCTATTACCTCGGGTTTTCATAAACAAGGAAGAGAGAGAAATGAGAATATAGAGGCTTAGTGATTCAGAGTCTCTGAGTGTCTGTGAAATGTGATTAGAAATTTGCAGGTGACACGCTGACTTCTGTGTGAATTATTCTGGTTAATGTAGGAGAGCGAAGAGTGCTGGGTTGCTGGCATAAAGTGGCAGAGAGGGGAACCGAAGCTCAGCTCATATCGTTGATTTCCTGCAAACTGGTCCGCATGCCCACAATTTTTTTTTTTTTATTATTAGATTGGTTGACCTACCCTGGTGCTGCAGAACTAATTTTACCAATATGATGAAGTTTTTGCTCTGTTAAAAGGTCAGTCAGACTCCAATTACTGGCTCTCAACTTAAGCTTTTACTAAAGAAGCACAGAACATGGAGCCAAAGTCCATGTAGCGACCCTTAGATGTCCTCTAATCACAGTCTGTCTTCACTCTGGTCCTGTCTGTCTCGATATCATGAAAGCTGCTGCTTGGCTTTGGTGTGGCAATAAGGTTTTAGTGACTGAGAGTGTGTTAAATTCTCAATGGTTGCTGTCAAACACATGCATTACACTTATACAAGGTGGATTAATATAAATAATATGATTTATATAATGAAAAATAACAAGACAGGCCTGTCATTAGCTGTGTTTTTAGTTCAAATGTACCGTATTAGGGCTTCAGGTCTAGCATCATGCACACCCATGTCAGGGTTAGGGTTAGGTCACATCTTTTTGACAGGGTCACCTTTGTGTGAATGACCCAATCTGAGACAAACATTGTCTCCTGCAGAGACCTTTAAGAGTTTGACCTTTAATGAGTGCAGCTTTACTCATCTTTCAATAGTTTATCCGAAAGGGTTAAGGACCAGGAAGATCAAAGACCAATTGCATACGCTGTAAATGATCTCATGTGATAAATGATCTCATGTGATACTGTTCAGCCAATCAAATCTGTGTTTTCCAAGATATACCCACAGGAGCGACCAGAGGAAAGTGACAGTGTGAGAAATAAGTGAGTCAGAGAAAATAATTGCACATGGCGTGCTCTAAAAACAGCAAAGCAGACAGTAAAACCAGAGCTTTTAAAGAATGATGGACACACTGGTAAGTGTTCATTTCTTCAGTTAAAAGTTCCCATTCTGAGACCATGAAGATTATTAAAAGAGGCAAAGCACAGAACATATTTTCTTTAAATATCCACTCCAATCTGAACAGAAGGACAGGAAATGAACAATCTAAGAGGCCAGTATGATCGATCCACCGGAATCCTAACACATTCATTCACTGTCCAACATTTAGCAAACAAAACAAAAAACAAACAGAAAGAGCGTCCAAATCCCCAAATTTAAATCTAAATCCAACCAAATGAATCTGAACAATGGAATATTCTGGACCAGCACATTTAAAGCACAGCCAATGAACAACATGAACTACATTCATTTCATCCACTGAGAAAACACAGTGTATTCAAATATAGTTGAAAAGCCAGTAAGTTGATTTTGAATTCCAAGGTGCTTCCAAATTTGAACGACCACCGACCATATTCTTCAAAAGACATTTCTAAAGAACATAAAGAATCAGAATTAGGTTTTCACATACAAGGAATTTGTCTTATTGGTGCATCAAAAAAAATCAAGTTTTAAAATATATATATATACAATATAGAAATATATTATGTTTTAAAATGAAAAGACCTGTACAGTTTGTGCAATAATATTTAAAGTTGTTGGATACCACACTTATATGTAACTGTGGTTTACACCATGAGAAGTACATAACACTTCACACTACATCACACAGCACCACCAATTTGACTGATTTTGGTGAAACTGGATCATATTTTATGGAGCTTCCCAATGGACAGTGAAGTAAATTGCTGCCAACTGTAGCTGCTGTTAGCCAGTGCTACCTCAGTTTGTTAGTCGGGCAGCCCGGACTGTGAGCTCAGAGCACTGGGGAAGTGTTAGTGTTTGTACCACATGCATTTTGAACCACCAGTTTTCAGGCCCAGTGCTCCGGCGAATGTTGATGGACAGCAGCACTGGTGTTGGGTCAGAATTGGAGCTGGGTGAGCGGGCAGAGGATGGTAGAGGATTTCTACGTAAAGTTGCTTTAAAGAGCTTCATGGAAATGATTTTACAAAACAGACAGCAGGTCCAGTCACATTTGACTTTGCTCGTTTAGATACTAACAGTGCTAATTATCCATTAGCGATTTACTGTGGCAAAGTGCTAATGAATAATTGAACTAGCTTCCTGTTCATTTACTGATTACCTCAGTCTCCAAAATGTCTTAATTCGTCTGAAGCTGACATGGCATTTAAGGGATTATGTCTTTATTTTGTCTCTTTGATGCTAGCTCATTGTTGCCCTCCATAGAGCTCTATTTTCCAGCAAACACTGTGGTCTGAGACTTCTTTCTCCCCTGAGTTGTTTTCTTGGATGTTCAGTTTAAGTTTGGGCTTGTAGAGACGGCTGTCTTTTCTTTGTCTGTTCATTCGGCTGTGGTTGCCATCACATCTCATTCTAACCAACCAGTTATTCCTCCCTTTGTTCCAAACAAACTCGAAATGTGAAACACATCACTTCCACTTCACATCACAGTGGTGGGAATACTTTCACCCAGAGAAACACTTCTTTCCCCTGCTCCTCCACAGCTCGCTCTCAGTCTTTCTGTGCCAAATAAAAGAGGAAGATATTTGGAGGGCTGATAATAACAGCCAGTTTATTCTGACCAGGTAAAGTCAGTGAGACTGGTGCAGTTGTAGTCATAGACGTGGAATCACATCGTGCTGTAAATTAATACAGCAGCTTTGGGATTAAACACAGCCCTGTGGCACACGATGTATACCACACTGTGAAGGCCAGGAGGAGCCGGCGCTGTTTGTTTATGGTTTTTATATCAGCACCTCTGAATTGATGTGGTAATAATTTATTGATGTTGGAGAGCATCATTAATAGGTGTTGAGCTGGTGTTGGAGCTGCTACCTGTGACAGGTGAAGCACCCTCAGGTGATTGTTGTATTGACCTCTGTATCACACTTCATTGCCACAGGGCAGTGAGTGATTTGTTTATACGTTTATCTGACCTTCACACACTGTACAGTATATCAGAGATTGTTGAGAGAATTATGATCATCTATATTTGCAGAATTACACTGACCCAAGAAGGTTGTGCTACAAGATGGCATATTGTTAATATCAGCTATGTTTTTGATCACATGTACAGCTGATCTTTATAATAACCTCATAAATTATGTGTTCATGGATAAGCAGTTGATCACTTCTTCTGTGACAGTGAACAAAAGAACATCTTGTGATGATCTGCGCGTGGATTAAGTACGTATGTTCAACTTAAATCACAAAAGACAGTGGTATTGCTTCTAATAAATATACAGTAGATGAGCAGGGTGGGCGAAAGCTGAAACTGAAAACTGATGCTGAAGCGATAGCTGCACAGACTGACAGATCTCAGAAAGCTGAAACATTTTTAGCCTCAGAATTTTAGTCAGCTTGCATTTTTCCATCAACATTGTTTGACTTAAAAATGTCTCAAATTTCTTTGACAGCTGCAGCAAAAGAATGATATGAAAGAAATGACTGACCTTTGACCCCTCAGGCAGCTCTGCATTAGGAAACTAACAAAACTTGTATAAAGGATGGACTCAGGGACACGTCAGAAAACTCCATCTACAAGTTAAGACTCTACCATGCAAAGAGAAAGACAGATATTGATAACTTGTCAGGATTTTTTTTGGAGTCCTGGTTGTTTTTCTCTTCAGTAAATTTCAACTGATCGGCCGCTGCTCTCCAGCACCTCAAACCAGCTGCTTACAAACAGCTGGTCAGAGCCAGCCGGATGGAGGTCAGAATCAGTGTGGATTGAACGAAGTTGATGCTTCAGTAGCACTTAACATCCCGCTCGCACCTTGCTGTTGATGTGGATTAAACTTGTCATGTATCTTATTTGTTGAAGTTTAAAAAAGACAATTTGCGGTTGGACTGGGGGGTTATGAGTCAGACAATTTCTTGGCAATGAGCAGTGACTTCTTGCAGTTTTCTCCCTGTGAGGCTGTCAGGCACCCAGCCAAGAATCAATTTGGCACATACTGTAACCTCCGTGAACGTGATTTTTTTGTTTGTAGAAAAATTAAATGGTGAAAATGAAAATGACTGTGTGATGTAATTTGTTAGATGATGCATAAGGAATGAGTAGAACACTTGTTCCAAAGCGACCTGCCTCTTAAATCTGTATTCTGGATACTCGCTGAGCCCGTCCCTAAGGCAAGTCAACTTGTTTAAATGGGAGAGTGTGCTCCTACATGTATTTCTCCTGGGTGTGACTCAGAAAATGAAGCTTTGCATTCCGTTGAAAACATGGCTGAACGCTTGGTGGCAAACGTGACCCGTGCTTCGCTGGATTGAGTGAACGTTAAACAAACATGCTCAGTCTGAATTATCGTCTTCCTCGAAGCTGCTCTCCAGACTCTTCTGTGTATCCACACAGTGCTGGTGTGCAGCAGATGGCATACTGGATGTTCATTGTTTTCAATGGGAAAACAATGATAAACTCCAGCAGCACTGATGGAGAGTGCCGCTTGCTGCCTGCAGACACAGTGTGGCAACAAAAGTTTAATCTTCCCTTCTGCTGTCTATTGATGACAAAGAGGTTTTTGGGAAATTCTACCAAAATGGTGGCACATACATTTATTTATCAGCATGTACTCCTTGTTCTTCTCCAGTGAAGATAAATTAGTGAAGAGATTTCTTTCTCTAACTGAACATTTTGGTGTCTGAGAGGAAAAAGGCCACCTGCCAAAGTCAGGGTTAGCTAAACAATTTCACTTCCATGCTTGGCCCTCTTTGTGGCCCTTCTGGCTTGGCAACGTTCACTGCAGCTTGGACTTCCTGTGGGAACACCTCTTGAGAAACTCCTAAAGGGGGCTACCACCACAAGAACAGAGCTACAGCACTACCTTATTCATTTGAGTGGGGGGGTCCTGTCACAGAACAGGGTTGGCAGTGTGCGCTGTGTTTGACACTGTAGAGTTATGTGCTTTTACTCTTTCACCAGCACCGAGACAGAGTGTAAAATGTTGACTTCGAAATGACATTTGTAATGATGCAAATTACTGACTGTAAAGTGATGTTGTGTGGCTCACTCTGCCTTTAACAAACATCATTTGTGACGAGCCCAAGACCTCTGTGGATTACACATCACCATGATGAAGATCTAAACAGAAAAGTGCTGTGCAGTATCTCATCCTCCATGTTCTTCACCTGAAATCTATGGAATGCCATTTTAGTCAGTAATAAATATATGAATACATAAATCAGAGTGAATTAAACTGTGGCTATGAAATAGATAAATAAAGCAATAAATACATTAAATGTTAGTGCATATATAAGTAAATGAGTCAGAATAGTTGATATATATATATATATAAAAAGGCCATTTTTAAACAGGACTACTTTAAATGAGTAGTTATATTTAAATGAAGAGGATTACCACACATCCCCGAAAGTAATGGAGGTTAGTTTGCAGTTTGTTGATGGAAATACAGTACCGCGGTGGTTTGGCTCCCCCTGACACTGCTGGCATCCTCAACTCTTTATGAAGTTTCCCAACTTACAGATAGTTTTTCATGTTGGTGAAGTAACTGCTGACTGCTGCTAGCGGGGCGAGCGGCACCAGAACAGGAGCCAGCCGGAATAGGGCTTAGCAGCATAGCTAACAGAGTTTAACAATCTGGCAGCTCTGTGAGACGATCGCACTCGCTTTATTTGATTACGACATGAAAATGAAAAGAGCCGGGAAAGAAGTGTTTTTAAATAAAAATCTATTTATTTATTAATTGAACTGAATTTTTATATTTAAAGAAAGCATATTTATGTCTGTTTTTATTTGTTTAATACAAGCTTATTCTCAGTGTACAAGTAATGGTATCTGTACCAGATGAAGGATGTAAAGACAAATGATAGATGAGCTGCAGCTGATCCCATGACACTGACAGTTTCTATGGTGTATCCAGTGTTTGTCCATATTGGAACTTCCTCTGGATGAGAACATCTGCCACCTGCTGAGTATCACATCCAATTAGTACATCATCATGAATCATTTTAAAAAATATATATTTGGGCAACAGCTTTGGTGGTAAGCAGTGCTCAAGTTTTCTGCAGTGGATGTGGAGCGACGGTGTCCTCTCACATTACTTTCTTCTGTATATTCCAACAGGAGGCTCGGTGAAGGCCAGCAGACAGCGCAGTGTTTTTGATGTGGTATTAGGCTGTCTGGAGCACTGACACCGAGCCAGAGTGGCCTGCTTATGCTGGATTCACTTGTCTGGGTGGCGTGAAATAAAGCTGTTTTGATTACTGTCACAATATAGAAAAATAAATATCAAAGCGTGACATGATCTATTGAGGAAAAACACCATGAATGACGCTGACTTTGCTGCTCTTTTTTGGGACTCTCTTAGATTTCTCTGTGACCTTGTTTGATCTTGTCAAATTGTTAAATTTCATATTTATATCATTTTATTTCATTGTTTCAGGACTTTGAGTGAGCTTTAGAGGTCTTGGTAGGGGGGGTTTGTTGTTCTTGCCAGGCTAGCTGTTTGACCTTTATCCAGCTTTGATGCTAAGCTATCCTGCTGCTGGCTGTAGCTTCATATTTTCTGGACAGATATGAGGGTAGAATCTACTTCTCTGACTGTCAGCAAGAAACTGAATATTATTTACTACTGAGAATAATAATAATAACCATTCCTTTAAAGGTCTGGTGGGTCAGATTTAAGGGGCTCTATTTATGGAATATGGCAGAGATTTGGTATAACGTTGGGCGGCATGGTGGTGCAGTGGTTAGCACTGTTTTTCACAGCAATGAGGTCCATGGTTCAAATTTCTGTCTGTCGGACTCTAGATTGGGATTGTCATGTTTTTCACTGGTTTTGCTGTTCACACTAGGATGGAGTGGGTGAGGTGAGGGGCTGCAAACAACAACTAAACAGCTAGATGCAACAAAATCCTACAGTCTACAGTTATCTGGTATGATGATTCATGCAACAGAATTATAATTCCACACTGTCTCTCTGAATGTCACATGCATGTGTTGGAAGTCTTATTGCAGCCGATTTCTATGCCAACATTTTTCCCACCACGTGTCCTGGACTCTGTTGGAGCTTTTTTTTCTTTTCATTCAAACCTCTAAAGTAAATGCATTGGACTGGATTTGTTGTGAAGTCAAACACAGTGAAATGGTTGTATTTTGAGCTGGCATCGTACTATCTGAATGACCCTACACATAAAAATAGGACCACATGCTGCTTTGAGCTTGGTTCAGCCACAAGCAAAGGAAAATACGCCAGACGAAATCTCTCTGCACTGCTGTGTGTGTGTTACTGGCAGACACTGTGTGTGTGTGTGACCCATAGGAAGCTGCTAACATCGGAGGACGCTGGCTTTAAAGGGGATAGTGTTTCGTCAGAGATGTTCGTGAATTTGTTTGCAAAAGTTTGATGTTGTGACGCTGGCACGAGCCTCTGGTCAGGATCAAGCCAGTCGGGGCTGAGTGGTTAGTCTGATGTGTGGACAAAGTGAGTTGTGGCGGAGTGTCGGGATGCGGCGCTCCACAAAGGCTGTTTGTTCAACCAACAATGTTTTATGTATGTGGTTAGTCTTTCATCAGCACACTCAGTATTCAATTTACATACTGTCTACTGATCCGGCACTGAATGTTAAGCTGTTTATGCTCTCTCAGCCACTTTATTCTGACACCAAGATGTGTGTGGAAGTCTTTGCGTATATGTGTGTGTGTCTTAGACAGATTGCTTTGCCCCCTCCGCCCCCTCCCCTGTGGTTGTGCAGTATTGTGTTCTGGTAGTAATGATGGGTTCTGTGCCTCCCAGTCTCCCTCCCAGCAGGACACACACATAAAAGGGTCTTTCTCAGGGCAGCCATGCCGTGTGTCTATGTGTTGTCTTTTTGTGATTGTGTGTGTATGGGTGTGTGCATATGTGCACATCTTTGTGTGATTCTAAGAACATCATTTTCGGTGGTGCATGCTGATTGTGCCTCATACTGTGCGCGTGTCCAACCCATCAAGGTTCACATTGGAACGCTCGCTCTCTGTCTCTGCCTCTATCTCTCTCACTCTCTCCTTTGCGCCCACCTCTCCCTTTTTCCATCTATCTTTCCGTTCCCCTATTTCTCCTCCCCGTATGACATTTCTGCTGTCCTCAGACAACTTCTCTGCACTTCCCCCTTGTGCGTATCAGCTATTGGATTTTACCAGGGGAGCCTCTCCTTTTTGCTATTGCAAATCGAAGCAGCCGCACTTCAGAAAATAACAGTTCCTCTTGGAGAAAACTTTGGGTTCCGCACAACCTGTCTGCACATAATGAATAAAAACAAGCTTAGAACGAGTGCCAGCGTCTTGGCTGAAGAGCATCCAGTCTGATACAAAAGAAAAAGAAACAGAGAAGATGGAGCAGAGTTGAAGTAACATGTGCTTCTGTTGGCAAGATATTTGGTCCACGGTGTTCTCTGACCTGTTTGTGGGCTTTAACACCATGGAGCAGTATAAACAAACTCTGGTGCAGTTTGCTGTGCCTGTTTGGTTCAGTTGGCTGCTGTTAAAGCTTTAAATTGAATTGATGTGGACCAAAGAACCAGGGTTAGGGGTCAGGGTAATTCTGCTTACAGTCAAACTATGTGGTGTGAAAGCCGGAGAGACAGAGCAAATGCAGGATTCTGAGATAGCATGGAGCTCTAGCACACCATGGATTTGTATCTAAATTGATATTAAATTAATACAATCTGTTTCTAAACTTTCCCCTAAGCCTGATTTATTCTGAAGATTATATTACAGTAGCCTACTACAACCCATTTTCACATTCTGGAAAAGAGGCATCAGGAAGAAACATGTTTATTCCAGTGAAGTCCTGGAACCCTCATTCAGAGTGCCATTAAAATTTCTAATAAAGCAAACAACTTCAAATCCAGCCCTGGAACTCTGAGTCTTTCTCAGCACTGTGTCGTGTGGCTCAAGGATGGTTCAACTGTGATATTACTGTTTATTTAACAAACAGCATTTTCTACATGTTTGCAGGCTGAATGGCTCGAGGTTCGTTCAGATACGTCTGCAATAACAGCGAGACAGAGACAGGATTTTTCTGACAGCAGCTAGAAAAATGACTTTACAAGAGACTGTTGATGAATTTTATGGATATGGACAAAACCAAGTTATGATACCTGCTTAGACAGACCTCAGAAAAAAATAAGAAAAAACAATCTGCAGAATTTCTGCAGAGGAAAATGTATATGACAACTGACAGTTACCACAATTTGGCTCCATCGATGTACTGTAGCACTGATGTTGCTGGGTGACAGGATAAGAAAAACTGTCACTGAATGATTTACACTTCTCGGTTCATTTGGAGTAACACACACATGAAGTGAATCAAAATTAAAAGTCAATGTATAATTTTCTTCTGAAAATCTCTTTGTGTTGACTGCATGAGATCTTTTGATTGACATCAAAAAGGACCAACCGCTGCTTTGACATTATGACATTATGCCATAATAGAGCAGTGACGTCTTACATACAGAAGTCTTGCTGTTAGATTAAAGCGAGCTGCAGCCACAGACTGACTGCTCTAACTCCCTTTCTTTCTGTTTTCTGAGCCTGTCCATTGTTGGCATTATGCTGCAATTGGTAAATGAGCAAAATCAATGCTGTGAATGACAGTTAATCTCCCAGAAAGGCCAGCCTCATTCATATAGAGATGTTTTAAGATGAAGCTCAAATGCAATGAAACAAAAATATGAAACTAGAGAAATAAAACAAATGTCTTTCAACATATGTAGTCATTTGGCTGAACGGGCAGCTGCACCACCTGGAGTCCTCCTGTGCATGTGCTGACGACAGTGAGTGAGTGACAGAGGCGACATGAACAGAACTGTTCCTCGGGTTACTGTAACTGCTTCTAATGGAGATGAACAATTACAAAACCACTTAAAACAACAATCAGAACATTTCCCTCAGCAGAAAACATAAAAATGATTTCTAATCCAATCTAATCACCAAATAGCTCACTGCCACAATGTGCAGCATGTGTTAGCCTACTGTTAAGGTACTCAGCGAGGCTATTACACTATGAAACCATTTACAGCGTAGTCACACAAACAATGCTGGAGTTGTTGGGATAAATCCTTCCCTCACCAAGTGCAAAATAACAACCAGAAATCATAAATCCTCCAGTGAAACTAAAGTAAGAACTTCTCCAACTGTTCAGTGTTGTTTTGTACGTACTGAAGTGACCCTGTTTTCTTTGTCACCTTTGGGTGTGTCAGAGATTGTTTTTAAAGTAATTTCAGTGTGCATTAATCATCTCAGGAGTTGCAGAAACATTATATTAACGTGTGCAACACAAGTGAACCGAGGTGTGATTGAGTCAGACGATATCTGCTTACACTGCTAACAGCACAGATAAACCAGATAGACAGTAAATATTTGACTCTAAATAACTACAGTATATGAAACATGTTAAGAATATGTTACAACAGCCACCCCTGGTCAAAACATTCTGCTGCAACAACTGCTTTGAAATATAAATTTAGAATTAAAAATTGCTCCTTATATTATTTTATGCTGTTGCAGGGGTTTACTAATTTTACATTACTACATAAACACAGTTTTTCATGAGTTTCACAGATTCAGGTTCTTCTACGTGCTTTAAAGGGGGGAGGGGGAGGCGAGGGGTATACAGTTTGTAATCATTTTGTGTTATTCTGCTCTCAGATCTCATGAGAAATTCCAGTTTTAGTTTAGTTTAGTTTTTAGTTTTAGTTATTTCGCCTTTTTAAAAAATGTATGATACTGATACAAACTGTCATATTTGAATTTGATAAGATTCCCGGTCACATCAAGATCACTGGCAACAAATTCAATCATCACCAGTGAAATTGGTTTTGATTAGTGGAATTGCTGTGAGGGGCATTGATCAGCCGTCTTGACACGTGTTGACCTTTGAGGGAGAACAAATCCAAAATGGAGGACGCTAATATAGTTTATTACATATTGTGCTGTTAGTAACCAAGCTAAGCTAACAAGAAAATGAGTTCTGCTTACTTCTGTTAGCAGCTCGTTTCAGCTTCATTATTTCCTCATTAAAGTGGAAATAGACAATATTTTTGCTGTAACTTACTATGAAGTAAATGTGTTATGGCCATCCAATAATAACACCATCTGTGTTTAGATCTGTGGATAATGGAGCCACACCTCCGGTCTGGGCTGGGCTCCGGTCTGTGATTGATATTTTGGCCGGCTGCTGTGAATAAATGTCAGTGTCAATGTTTGTGAATGAGGAATGATAGACAGTAACACAGCCCAGCTGATTATCAGAGCAACACTGTTCCAAATAAAACGTCACTCAGTTTCATCGAATCAGTTATCTGTTTCAAATAATTCTTTACTTCCACCCTCGAGCTCGAACGATAAATGGGAATTCTGTGTTGTGAATACTGAATCAGAAAAAGAAAAGGATGAAACATGGCTTTATTTTCAGTTTTTTGGTTTAAATTAGCCAAATAATTTAATAATTTATCACTCCATTTTTCAGCTCACATCCATTTTCACCCTTTTTTTTCATCAATTGATTTTTATTACTTCATACTTGGTTAAGTTAAAAAGTTTCCACTTGAATACATTTTTATTGATCCAAATGGCAGCACGGTGGTGCAGTTAGCATGGATGGTGGTGATGAACAGAATGCCAAAACAGTGCAGGGGAATCCAAGCATCTTCTGGCACTAGCCTAGCTGAGTTACTAAGTTAGGATTTACCTCACCAGCTGCACCCTAGCCCTGGGAACTACATCACCAAGTGCACTTGATATGAAGTGTTGGGTTCTTATAGCATGAAGCTTTAAAGAACTCTGACCTTTGACACCTCCATCTTTCCTTGTCGATCTTAAACACATCTCCCTCCACTTCCTTTCTCTCTCTTAGGTGTGTTGCCAGCCTCAGCACCCATCTTCCCTTTCCCTCCCTCCCCCACCGACTGCGTTGAAGCTCATCGTGTGTGCTCCACCGATCTTCGATGTGAGGCGTTGTACCGGGGCTTGGAGCTGTGTGCGGCCGACGCAGCGGTGTCCCCGCTCGGGGAGCAGGCGGCTGCCGAGTGCCTGGAGAGACAGGACGCTCTGCTGGCCAAGCACCCGTCACTGTTGTCCTGCAAATGCCAGCGCGGCTTCCGGAAGGAGGAGCAGTGTCTGCGCATATATTGGAGGGTTCGCCTGCTGCCAGGTGAGTCACGCCTCTGTTGAGGCTGGGTAATGGGGGACATGCATGCAAGTAAACAGCAGGTAGACACAGTTAGAGACTAGCTGGTTAACACCTAAAGAGACAAGTATTACCCTCAGGATTGGTGGACACCAAACAGACCTAAAGGAAGGTGAATGTTGGACACACAATGCTAACATGTAAACTTTAAGGACAAAACATTGATTCTGAAATTGCCCATGTGGTCACAGTGCCTGCAGTTTACCAGAAGTTTAAATTTTACTTTAAACTTGCTTATTTCCTTTTCTATTAATTGTCAAAAAAAAAAAAAAAAAAAAAAATCACATATAAAATACCAAAACCAAGAATCTTCCTGTCAGTACTTTCTGATTTCTCGACCCTGTCTGTGGCTGTCAGCTCCAAACAAAAAGGCCTGGTAATTAAAAACTTTGCCTAGACACTAGAAAATAGTGCATTTGTTTGTTTGTGATTCGTCCACATTTGCTGCTCTGGTGAGTATTCTGGCAGTGGACGGTGTATGTGGGGTTGAGTCAAAATAAACCACAGCGCATGTGTTCATGGTAATGATGGAACATGTCAGCCAGTCAACAGTGAAGTTCACTGACAGAGAATAGACTTTTGTCTGTTTTAAAATACTTATTTATTCCTGCTTTTGTTATTTTCATTTTTTATTGACAATCAGAAAAACAGATTATAATGCCTGTAACGCTCTACAAGATGACTGTAGTGCCTTATATAGAAAAGCAATATGCACAGGTGTACATGTCATGAGGTGCGTCAGAAGTGTGCGTCACCATTTTCAGATGAAGACAGATGACTGTGAGGTCATGATATCATAATCATATAAACTATTGATAAAACCATAACCCTAAATGTGAGTGGAGAGTTATATAATTGTATCTCGTTTGTTGTCAGATTTGCAAATGTGTAAAAACATCTTGATTTCTGTGTTCGGATTTGAAAGCATATTGAAGTTGGAGAACATCCGAGGACAACTAGAAAACATTTTCTCCATAGAATATCATCCAGTGTCACCAAACTCAGCCAGTAAAGTGAGAAAGTAGTAGTTCTGTACAGTAATATACACATTCTTCTTAGTGCCCCATATCATTATTTTAGAAGCTACCATAACTGTCAAATGGAAACCTTTGCCATACACATTTCCTGATCTTCCTATGTTCACATTGATAGAATTATTTACACATTTACAGATTGGTCTACATAGACTTATAAATACGTCTATGTAGACATTTGCAGATCTATGTATCTAGATTTAGAAAAACAAACTGCAGTCATGGCTATAGCAGCACTGAACAGGCAGTGTAGTTTGATGCTTAAAAATAAATTCATGTTTATGTGAGACTTTCTAAGAACGTCTGTACTGTTTATTCCATAACCCTCATCAGCGTGTCATAATCAAATCAATTTTTCAAATCAATTTTATTTGTATAGCCCAAAGTCACAAAGTACATTTGCCTCAGAGGGCTTTACAATCTGTACAGGGAGTGACACCCTCTGTCCTTAGACCCTCGGTTCGAGTGAGGAAAAACTTGCCCACAAAAACCCTTTTAACAGGGAAAAAAATGTGGAAGAAACCTCAGGAAGAGCCACAGAGGAGGGATCCCTCTCCCAGGACGGACAGACGTGCAATGGATGTCACGTGTACAGGACAAATCAACACAAACATATTGTACAATGACTGATAAAATGACAATGAATTATAATGAATGATAAAAATGATTACAGTAATAGATATGGTAGTAATAATGACAGTAATAATATATGTAGTGGGCGTCATGCAGGATCACAGCAGCAGCCACGATCCACGAGAACCTGCTGGACGACAGAGCACAGAAACTCCGGGGAAGTTTGGTTAGTAACATGCATTAATGAGACATGTCCACAGATGGAGAGATATGGAGAGATATGGAGAGATATAGAGATATAGATATATATATATATAGAGAGAGTGAGATATAGAGATATATATAGAGGTATATATAATATATATATTATATATTATATAATATATATATATATATATATAGAGGAGAGAGAGGAGAGAGAGAGAGAGAGAGAGATAGATATGAAGAGAGAGAGAGAGAGATAGGAGAGAGAGAGAGAGAGGAGAGAGAGAGAGAGAGAGAGTTTTCGGTAAGGGAGATGTGTGCATCTTCAACCAATACCGTGCCTGGCTAGGCATAACCCTCGGTGGGGTCCCCCGGCAGTGTACTCTATGCAGCATAACTAAGGGATGACCTGAGCCAGCCCTAACTATAGGCTTTATCAAAAAGGAAAGTCTTAAGTCTATTCTTAAAGGTGTGACCGTGTCTGCCTCCCGAACCCGAAAGGTGTTTGTTCCACAGAAGAGGAGCCTGATAGCTGAAAGCTCTGGCTCCCAATCTACTTTTGGAAACAAGGAACCACAAGGAACCCAGCGTCCTGAGAGCGCAGTGTTCTAGAGGGGTAATAAGGTATTATGAGCTCTTTTAGATAAGATGGTGCCTGACCATGAAGAGCTTTGTAAGTAAGGAGAAGAATTTTAAATTCTATTCTAGATTTAATAGGTAGCCAATGCAAGGAAGGCAAAATGGGAGAGATGAGATCTCTGATCTTGGTTCCTGTCAGAACACGTGCAGCAGCATTCTGAATTAACTGCAAAGTTCTAAGAGACTTATTGGAGCAGCCTGATAACAAAGAGTTACAATAGTCCAGCCTTGAAGTAACAAATGCGTGGACTAGTTTTTCTGCATCCGCCTGAGAGACAATGCGTCTGATTTTAGCGATGTTACGTAGGTGGAAGAATGCAGTCCTCGAAATTTGTTTTATGTGGACGTTAAAGGACAAATCCTGATCAAAAACAACTCCAAGATTCTTTACAGTGGAGCTGGAGGCCAGGGTGATCCCATCTAAAGTAACTAAGTCTCTAGAAAGAGAGTTTCTGAGGTGTTTGGGTCCAATTACAAGAACTTCAGTTTTGTCTGAATTTAACATCAAAAAATTGTAGGTCATCCAACTTTTTATATCCTTAAGGCATGCTTGGAGTTTAGTTAACTGATTGGTTGCATCAGGCTTGATCGATAAATATAATTGGGTGTCGTCAGCATAACAATGAAAATTGATAGAGTGATTCCTAATAATGTTCCCTAAAGGAAGCATATATAAACTGAATAGAAGTGGTCCAAGTACAGAACCTTGTGGGACTCCATGACAAACTTTGGTCTGCATGGAGGATTCATCATTGACGTGAACAAACTGAGATCGATCTAAAAAGTACGATTTAAACCAGCTTAGGGCGGTTCCTTTGATGCCAATTCGATGTTCCAGTCTCTGTAAAAGAATTTGATGGTCAATGGTGTCAAATGCAGCACTAAGATCTAACAGGACAAGTACAGAGATGAGTCCTTTGTCTGATGCCATTAGGAGGTCATTTGTAACTTTGACTAATGCGGTCTCTGTGCTATGATGCACTCTAAATCCTGACTGGAAATCCTCAAATAGACTATTGTTATGGAGAAAGTCACACAGCTGATTAGCTACAGCTTTCTCAAGTATCTTAGACAGAAAGGGAAGGTTTGATATCGGTCTGTAGTTGGCTAAGACCTCTGGGTCTAGAGTGGGCTTTTTAAGAAGAGGTTTAATTACAGCTACCTTAAAGGACTGTGGTACATATCCTGATAATAAAGACAGATTAATCATATCCAATAACGAATTGCTAACTACAGGTAAAACATCCTTGAGCAACCTGGTTGGGATGGAGTCTAAGAGACAGGATGACGGCTTAGCTGCAGAAATGATTAAAGTTATTTGATGAAGGTCGATGGGGGAAAAACAGTCTAAATACATAACAGGTTTTACAGCTGTTTCAAAACTTGCTGTATCAGAATGCAGATCAATGCCTGTTGAGGGCAAGAGGTGATGGATTTTGTCTCTAATAGTTATAATCTTATCATTAAAGAAGCTCATGAAGTCATTGCTACTTAGACCTAAAGGAATAGATGGTTCAGTAGAGCTGTGATTCTCTGTTAGCCTGGCTACAGTGCTGAAGAGAAACCTGTGGTTGTTCTTATTCTCCTCAATTAAAGAAGAGTAATAGGCTGCTCTGGCATTACGGAGAGCCTTCCTGTATGTTTTGAGATTATCTTGCCAGGCTAGATGAAATTCTTCCAGTTTAGTGGCGCGCCATTTGCGTTCAGATTTACGTGCCTCTTGCTTTAATTTACGAGTCTGCTGGCTATACCATGGTGCTAGCCTTCTTTGTTTAATTATCTTCTTTTTCAGAGGTGCAATAGAGTCTAGAGTTGTCCGTAATGAGCCTGTAATACTATCAACAAGATGGTCTATTTGTGGGTGGCTAAAGGAAGTAGACAAGTCCTCTGTTACAGTTAGACATGGCATTTGATTCAATGCTGAAGGAATCACTTCCTTAAATTTGGCTACAGCACTATCAGATAAACATCTGCTGTAGAAGCTTCTACACAAAGGCTTATAGTCCGGTAGTATGAACTCAAAGGTTATTAAAAAATGGTCAGACAGAAGAGGATTCTGTGGGAAGACTATTATATTATCAATTTCAATGCCATATGAAAGAACAAGATCAAGAGTGTGGTTCAGACAATGAGTCGGTTTATTTACACTTTGACAAAAGCCAATTGAGTCTAATAGAGAGATAAACGCAGTACTAAGACTATCATTGTGGTTGTCCACATGAATGTTAAAATCACCTACAATAATTACTTTATCTGTTTTAAGGATCAAGCCTGATGCAAATTCTGCAAATTCAGATAAAAATTCAGAATAAGGACCTGGAGCTCGAAATACTGTAACAAATAAAATTGGCTGCAAAGTTTTCCAGGTTGGGTGAGTGAGGCTAAGGACAAGACTTTCAAATGAATTATAATTTAGTTTAGGTTTGGGATTTATTAATAGACTTGAGTCAAATATGGCTCCAACTCCACCACCTCGACCAGTACTTCTAGGAACATGAGTATTATAATGACTCGGAGGAGTGGATTCATTTAAGCTAACATATTCATCCTCCTGCAGCCAGGTTTCAGTGAGGCAAAACAAATCAATATCATAGTCAGATATTAATTCATTGACTAAGACAGCTTTAGATGACAAAGACCTGATATTCAATAGTCCACATTTAATTCTCTTATTTTGGACTGTTGGAGATGTTGATTTAATTTGTATTAAGTTTTTATGATGAACTCCTCTTCTGTTTGTTTTATCTTTAAATAATGTAGGTGGACGGGGGACAGACACAGTCTCTATACTAAAGGACTGGGTGGGCAACTGCTCTAATGGAGGCGCAGAGAAGCGTGTAAGACTGCAGCTCTGCTTCCTGGTCTCAACTCTGGGTTGTCGACATGATTTTGGTCAGCTAATAAACTTGGCCATATTTCTAGATATGAGAGCTGCTCCATCCAAAGTGGGATGGATGCCGTCTCTCCCAATCAGACCAGGTTTTCCCCAGAAAGGTGTCCAATTGTCTATGAAGCCCACATCGTTTGCTGGACACCACCTCGACAGCCAGCGGTGAAATGACGACATGCGGCTAAACATGTCATCACTGGTCACATTGGGGAGGGGACCAGAGAAAACTACGGAGTCCGACATCGTTTTGGCGTATTCACACACCGATGAAACATTAATTTTAGTGACCTCCGATTGGCGTAACCGGGTGTCATTACCGCCGACGTGAATAACAATCTTACTGTATTTACGCTTATCCTTAGCCAGCAGTTTCAAAAAAGACTCGATGTCGCCCGCTCTGGCCCCGGGGATGCATTTAACTATGGCCCCCGGTGTCGCTAACTCCACGTTTCTGACTATGGAGCTGCCAATGACCAGAGTTGGCCTCTCAGCGGGTGTGTCGCTGAGTGGGGAAAATCTGTTTGAAACATGGAGCGGTTGGTGGTGTACCGTGGGCTTCAGTTTGGGGCTATGCCTCCTTCGAACAGTCACCCAGCCTCCCGGCTGCTCGGGAACTACCGGGGGACGGCTAGCTGAAGCTACCTGTGGCTGTACCGCACCGGCTACAGGGGACTGGCTAACTATCTGAGCTACTGACTGTTCGGTGGTGCGGTACCGTGCCTCTAACTCACTGACCCTCGCCTCTGTTGTGGTGATTCAAACCACCCCGAATTCTCTAGACCTGATGTAGAGCAGAGAGATATTGAGTTTAAAGAAGACAAAGACAAGTACTCCAGTTTCACCTGTTGCAAGAGGGAGAACACAGCTCTCAGTTCTTACAGACCCCGCGATCTGCACACCTTCACGCCCTGCTGAGTTCTGAGCTCTCTCTGGCTCCAGCTAGTTTTATTAAATCACACAAACGGTTACATATTTGTTATTATCTTCATACAGGGTAGTCTGCTGAGTTCAGCCGATGCCCGGGTGTGTGTGTGTGCTCTTTTCTTGGACCATCGTGTCCTTGGGTACACTCTGTGCCTAGATTCAGATGCCTTGTAACAGTTTCTAGTTGTGCTCACACACATACCTCAGGCGTGGGATTGCACTCAGACACAAACTGTAATCTGCAAAAACACTCTGCTGGTTATACAACATTCTTAAAAGCAATAGTTCAACATAATCACACAGTTTAATATTCTTAAATGATTATTAGGCACTTCAGATAATATAATCCACAATAGTAAGATGTTCTGTGTCTGCTTTCAGTTCTAACAAAGGGGAGTCTCCTATTTCTCTGCTTATCTGCTCGTCTCTCTCTCTGTGTGTAGGCCTTGAACCTGCAACTCCTGCAAAACACTTATACTAGTTACACAACACTCAAAAGCAATATACTCTGTGTGACCTTATACTTACCCAGATACATTTAACACACATCTATTTTAATTCAAACATTATTATACATTTCCACACCTCCAAAGCTACAAATAAACTACATTTATTACAAGTACCGTTATCACTAAAGGAGGACGAGGAGTAACTGAACATGTGGCACACAGGACAGGAGAGAGCAGGAGAGGAGAGAGACGCCATTGCTATAGCTAGGCTAGTTAGTGTGGCTAACAGAAACTGGAGAAACTATCAGATTGTAGTTACTAGAGTTCAGAGAGCTGTTTATGCACAGACAGAACAAGTCAAAGAGTAGTGCAGAGATAAGTAGATAGTCGCTGATGTGAGAAATATACGGAAATCTGTTCAGGTGAGCAGAGCAGAGAGCACCGTGGCAACAACACAGATACCGGAAGTGACACAATACGTTACCGTAAAGCACGCAGAGGAGTCCCAAATCCCAAACCATCGTCATGTGGAAGTGTGGTCCAGTCACACACACACACAGACACAGACACACACACGCGCGCGCGCGCACACACACACACACACAGTGCTGGTGTGATGTGTGCATCAGTAAGTGAGCTAACACTAGCCAGCGGACTCCTCCTCCCCTGTGGCCTATTAGTCAGCGGAGCATTAGTGTAATTACACACTCTTCAGTTCCTAACGCTGCTAGGCTGCTCTAGCGTGTCATTACCATAAATATATAGCCTAGAATAGGATTTACATACATAAACACTTTACATGCCATTACATTCTTGATTGAGTTTGTACTTTGGAGTGTGTTTAAATCATTTGTAGGAACAAACGACTCGTCCACTAGTCAATCAAGGCTCTGCTAAAAGGTTTCACAATTGGACAAAAGCTGTCTTTAATAACGCGATGTGACTTTGGGTTTGCCCTCCTATATTCCTTTTCTCATCCTCATTTGGCCACACTGATGAGATTTAAATGGCAGGAGGGATTGCAGCGCGGGCTTACACAGGTTGTTTTTCTAATGTTGTGGTGCTTGGAAATAAAGCAGCCTCCAATAAGAATTACAAAAATTAGATCAACAACAACATCAGATTCAGTTATCTCCATAGCCCATGTCTTTTGAATGTAGGTGAAATAAATAGTTTTGCAATTTGGTAAATGTATATTTGTTTATTTATGTCCTCCTGGAGAGAAAGATGACTGGTGCAGTCTCACATCTGTGTGTCAAGAAAATAAATGCTTACTCCTCATGACTCCTTCTAGAATAACAAATCGTAGTTTCACATCTCTGCTTGCGTCTGTCTGTTTTAATCAAACAAACTGATAAATAATGTGTTAATTAGTGAGCTTTAGAAGTGTTGATCATATTTTGGAATGTTAGAGCAAGGCTTGATGTTTTTCACTGCTTCCAGGCTTTATGCAAAACAAGGTTAACTGTATCTTGACTTCAGCTCCATACTTACTGCAAGAGATTAATATCAATCTTCACATATCTCGGTAAGCAAAGTGAATTTCACAAATGATGGAGCTTCTTTTTTAATGAGAAATGAAACAAACTGAAGAACAATATTTCAATTCAATTCAATTTCAATTCAATTTTATTTATATAGTGCCATATCATAACAAAAGTTATGTACTCTTTATAATATTATTTACAGAGTTCCACCATGAGCAAGAACTTGGCAACGGTGGCGAGGAAAAACCTCCTTTAACAGGCAGAAACCTCGAGCAGACCCAAGCTCATTGGACCCAAGTCATCCACCACGACCGGTTGAGTTAAAGATAGAGAGGGGCAGAGAGAGACTGTAGTTATTACACACTTTTATGTTAGCAATGAGCAAAGCTTAAATAATTACTATCCACACACACACACACACACACACACACACACACACACACACACACACACACACACACACACACACACACACACACACACACACTTCAAACAGGTTTGACAGCAGAAACACATGCTATGCTATGATAAAACTGTCCACTGTCTTGTAAGTAACATTTAAATAATGAGCATAAATGTTACCAAAGATTAATTACATAGCCCATCTGGACAACTCGAGTGGCTCTTATCAGATGCGAGGCGCTGCAGGTGACTGATCTCAGAGCTGCTAGAGACCTGCTCTGAGACCTACAGTACTCTCAGAACACCGGCTGATGAAGACAAAAATACAGTCGTCATCTGCTCTGAGCATTTTGCTTCATTTGACCTAAACTTACATAGCTTTGTCTATGAAATGAAAGAGACATCCACCAACCCATGTCAGCACCTTAACTGTGGTAGGCTGAGCCAGCTGGACTGTATATATTCAGACATTTATGGACCACAGAGGATAAATCCTAAAGACTTTGGCAGCCCCTTTACTTTTAATTCATTTCCACCATGAGGTTGACATTTTTGGTTTAGAGTAACATGGTGCTGAGACTGTGATAACATGGTATTGATATTGTCTCAACATAGAATCCTATTGAGACATCAGCAGGTCATCAGCAGTTTTCACTTAGCCAGTGAAGTATGTTGACATTTACTAGATAGACCTTTTTCTCAGCAGCCATTTTGACATGAAATAGTAGATGGACACGGTGTGACTAATCACATGAATTAAGGCTAATGTTGTTAGTAACACTTGTGTTTATCTACTATTTCACGTCTGCTGTGCAAAAGGTCTAATGATTGGCATAAAATATGGTACAGACATTAATGGTTCCCAGACAGTGTCTCCTAATGACTTTGATGATCCTTGCTTTATTATTTAATACTAGCAGCAGGTCGAAATGACTTTGAACTAATGACATTCCCATCAGCCTTCAATGCTAGTGACCAAATAATAACATGCTAACAAGCTAAACAATGATGGTTAGCCTAACAAATATTATGCCTGCTAAACATCAGCCAGTTGAAATCGTCTTTCTGAATATGTTAGCATACAGACATTACAATAACAAATCAATTCTGAAAAGAAATACCTATTCCAAAGACATCTCTCTGCCTTCTAGACAATAAATAATAGAGACCACTCTTACTCAAGTCAGTCACAATCACTTAAATTATTTCAAAATTTGAACTGTGTCCATGGTGTTCTAGCACACCTCTAGATTTAGATTTTCACTGCTGCCTTATGTTTCCACCACTGTTTGAAGAGAGAATAGTTCTTGTGGTGTACCACAAGGTTCAATCCTAGGCCCCCTTCTTATCTGTTAGAATAAGAGATATAGCTGTTTTCCTATGATCTGGGCAATATTCACCTGTAAGTGGTTGTTGCCAGCCTTAGAGGCATGAATGTTTTAAGTAATTCATCTTCACAGATCACTCCAGACTAGAATGGTGCCCTCCTTCCATTGCATTTAAGAAAGGTCACCTGAGATTTATTGGTGTTTTTCAGTTACTGTTTTGTTTCGTACCTCTGTGTTTGTCTACATGTTTTATTCTTGTGAACTACTGTAAATTACAGTGTCAATGGTAACAATTGTTTGCCGATGTTTGTGTGTTCCTTTTTTTGATTTGCATTAGCATTAGCTAAGCCCTGCTGTGGTTAGGGGCGTAGCTTCATAGATCTGCTAGCAAATATTAGATTTAGGATTTAGGTTAGGATTTAAAGTTCTGCCATTAGGTGTTACCGTGCAGCTACAGAGCCCACATAGGTGGTGTAGGTGCACACAGATATTGCATGCCTCCTCAAAAAATGTATCTACTCATTGTGGGTACTGCGACTATGGAAGTACTATGTGGAGACCACGATTGTCAAAAAAAAAAAAAAAAAAAAGTTGAAATCCACAGCTGAGCTACAAATCAAAACCTGCACAGGTGATATCTATGTATCCGCATAGATAGTAGAGGATGTCAGACAGTAGTGGTGGTGTGAGTGGGGGTGTGCAATCTCCACTAAGGTAAGAAGGGAGACTCATAGAGGGAAGTACGGAAGCACTTTTTTAAAATGTGCAGAAGGGTGGTTTTACTTCAGGGACCTCGCTGCACTGCAGGGGAAGCGGGGGGAGGCCTTTGTTCTTCTAATTAGCTTTTGTAAAGTAAATGTCAATTGAGTACAGTGAACTGTCAGGAAATACACTAGACAACTTAATTTAGAGACAGAACAGAATCTAGATCACAGAATCATTTACTTTGCACAGAGAGCAGCATGACAGTGAGGCCAGTATAACTGGGTTTGATCTGTTTGTCATTGATTTATGACTTCATTATAAGTTTGGGTGATTTGAACATACTGTATATGTACCTGCGCCGATGACTCATGTTTACACCCATGAACTTCTTATCATTCCAGGATTTTCCACCATGGTCTTATCTCTTTCCTGTGTCACCATCTATGGTTATTTTTACTCTTCTGTGTGTTTACTGACACCTCTATAAAGTGAAATGTTGACTCTTTGTGCAACGACGTATGATAGGAAAATGATGCACTTTAAAAATCTGGATAAAGCTTTCCATTAAAAGAGTAATTAAATATTTTTTTTAAGAGGTGAATGCTTGCTAAATGCCTTGCCTAACCTTTTGATTTCAGAGATAAGTAGTACATCAGGTCAGATAACCGCCAAAACAACTGGTAGCCTTTCCTGTTTTAAATGAAAAACACCTGTTTCAAAGAGATCTCTCTTCTGTGCAATAAATAGTAAAGACAACTCTTACTCAAGTCAGTCACAATTACTTAATTTATTTCAAAATTTGAACTGTGTCCATGGTGTTCTAGCACACTTCAAGATTAAATTCTAGGCCCCCTTCTCCTCTGTTAGAATAAGAGATATAGCTGTTTTCCTATGATTTGGGCAAGATTCACCTGTACTGTAAGTGGTTGTTGCCAGCCTTAGAGGCATAAATGTTTTAAGTCATTCATCTTCACAGATCACTCCAGACTACAGTGGTGCCCTCCTTCTAGTGCATTTAAGAAAGGTCACTTCTGTGCTTGTCTATATGTTTTATTCTTGTGAACTACTGTGAATCACAATGTCAATGGTAACAATCGTTTGCCGATGTCTGTGTGTTCCTTTTTTACCAGGGGAGGATGAGCTGGAAATATCTCCTTATGATGACACAATAATGGATACTCGCATGGCCTCCTTAGTGGCAGGTAAAAGACACACAGTCACTCATGTCGCCTCTGTTATGATTAGGTAGTTTGAGTCAGTGTCTATCACAGCAGTATTAAATGACAGACAGCTGTGTGTTACAGTGAAACAGCTCAATGAATCACTGGGCCTCAGACATGTTAATCAATATGTATCAGTCAATAAAGATACTACGAGTGACCTAGTCTTTTCATTTGCCTCCTCTTCTTCCTGTCTCAGCACAAACATTGTTATTTCATTTTGTTCTCAAATTGTTGATTTGTGAGTTTGTTTTTGGGTTTTCGGGCCAGAGAGGCACAGAAATCTGGTAAGTTCTTTAAGGACAGTGATAAACTGTGGGCCTGATTTAAACCCATGCTGCTACAATGCTGCTACAAAGTGTAATCACTGAAAACCACAGAGCCACCAGGTTGCAGTCAGTCATCACATTATTTGTGCTCCATTTGAAGTGGCCCAAGTATCAAGGCACTTGGGTTCAGCAAATATAGACTGCTGCTGGCCAGATTACCACACAATTTTATGGACATTCAAGGACTCCAGAGGATGATTGTTATTGATTTTTATGACTACCTGATCTTTCTTCAACCATCACTCCAGCAGCTACCTTTGATGAGTGCTTCTTACCTTGGCAGGTGTCTCTCTCCTTTTTTTTTTTTTTTTGAGTTACCTTAAATTTGCTGCAGCGATCATCACATAATCTCAAGAAAATAATTCATGCTGTTTTTCTCCTCCTTCATAAAGTTTCTTGATCTTAATGGTGGTCATTCGGTCAAACTTTGCAATTCCTTTTCTTGTTTTCTTGCCAACTCTTCTCAAAATAACTCAGTGATTGGGCAGTGCTAAGACGCTGCTGGAGGCCTCTACTAGACACAAAGGGCTAGAACTAGGACTTACTTCATTTGTTCACCTCAATTACTACTTCAGTTTTCTTCACAGCCTCTTCCTGCTGTTACCCATTCTCACCATCCGGTTACTTACTTTTAATATAAATTTTTTGGGTTCAGTGTAATTTATGAGAAGGCTAAGAATAAAGGATGATGGCCATCAAAGGAGTGAGACGCTTGACTAGAAAAACAAGGTTAATAACAAGATGTACTTTTTAAGTAATTGTTGTATGGTGCTTGGCACTATTTCTTCCCACACATGGGTCTATTGTATTCAGCTAATTGGACTTGTCCTCTCCCCCCTCAGCCTCATCATACATGCAGCTGGATGGTGAGAACCAATGCCTGAAGGCAGCACAGGACTGTGGCCTGTATGAGAAATGTGGTTCTCTGCGATCAGAGTATGTCTTGGCCTGCACCAAACGGGTGACCGGGACCAACCGGTGCAACCAGCACAAGTGCCACCGGGCCCTGCGGCGCTTCCTAGAGAGGGTGCCTGAAGAGTACAGCCTGGGCGTCCTGTTCTGCCCCTGC
Source organism: Larimichthys crocea (assembly GCF_000972845.2). Classification (NCBI taxonomy): domain Eukaryota; kingdom Metazoa; phylum Chordata; class Actinopteri; family Sciaenidae; genus Larimichthys; species Larimichthys crocea. Next base: position 2,159,799 of record NC_040028.1, read on the forward strand.
ACCAACGCCCTGTGTGGTGAGAGGCGGAGGAAAACCATTGTACCCTCCTGCTCCTACCAAGAGATGGAGGGTCTACAACCTAACTGCCTCCACCAACAGAGCTTCTGCCGCCGAGATGACCTCTGCAGGTTAGACATGAAGCCCAGACGTGTGGGGCTGATACTGTTGGTTAACTTTAAAATTAAGCCATAACATGGCACTATTATATGTCAGGTTGGTTGCATATTTATTGTAGAATTAATAGCAATGTTATGTTACATTGATTGCATTCGGTGCAGTATGGTTATGTGTGTGGATACCCATTTTGTCCCCAGACTCGTGAGTTTCCTTGCAGCTCTCTGCTGATGAGCATAAATTGTGCTGACTTCAGGAAACATCAGGAAATTTGGATGATCTGTGTGTTACTGAGTGATAAAAAATGAGGGAATTTAGGCCATTGTCTCTAAAATAGTGGTTCTGGCTAAAAATGATACTGCCAGTGGCTGATTGATCATCCATCTGTGACGAACACTAATTGTAATTAACACTTGGCAGCAAAATAAGATCACATTGTTGATATCTTTTAATTGGTAGGCTATGTTATATGGATTATATTTGATCATGCAGTGACTGAATGAGTTATAATAATCACAGTTGCATGGTTTGGATTAGCACAGATGTGCATGACTAAACTGATATTACAGTAAATCAATAGTCACACAGGACAGTAAAATGAATTAGCATGTCCTGTGAAATGCAACAGGTGGAGCTGGAAACTTGATGACATTGTGCTTACTTGCAGGGATAGGTGGTGAGCTACTTTAGGTGGTAATCCTGCAAAGCAGCTAATGAGCATGTTAAAGTTTACACTGCAATGTAAATTATCATTTACATTTTAAGTTTGACCACCAAACCTGGCATAAAAATCAGCATAAAGAGAGAAAGCTCAGCCACTATCTTCATAATATTTCTCTGCTTTGTCTAACTTGAGCTTTTGGTGTAACTAGAAACACACTATAGCTAGCCGGGAACTTTCTAGCACGAACCAGCAACAGTAGCTTGTCAAGCTAGCTTGCATTTCATCATGTGTACCTTCAGCTTCTGTCTGAGCTCTGACTGCAGCCGCGTTTGTGGAGCAGATTTTACCTCCACAGAGTAGAGTTATATGAAATTGGATGTGTGACATACTGTAGCTAATATATAGTTTCCTCAGAGCTCTGCACTGTGAGGATGGTTTGCTGTTGGTCCACAGTGCCAGTTTGTGTCAGTTCATCAAAGTTGGATTCTGCAAATTATTATTATTATTTTTTTAGATTTCTGGATATTGCATGAATAGATTCCACTGAAATTTGGCTAATTTAAATGCTGGTGTGCAGGCCTTAATGGTGATGATGACGGTGATGGTGATGATGATGATGATGGTGATGTTGATGATGATGATAATGATGATGATGATAATAGTGTATGTCATGATTGTTTAATTACTATCTTAAAGGCTTTCCACCATGCATTCCAAATGCACGCAAAGCCTCAGACAGATCAGTGTATGCAAAGCATCTAAAGTACTGAGAAGAAATAAATTATATGAAGGTAAAAAGATTAAATGTAAAAGTACTAAAATGTGTCAGAACTTATTTTTTTTAAAAGGACTTCGTATTGGGCTTAAAACCCCAACATACACATCCAGATTTCCTGCCCACTTCTTGTGTTTGATGTTGAGTTGTTGTTTGTGTTGTTGCCAGGTCCAGACTGGCTGATTTCCTTAATAACTGCCAGCCATCTCCTCTGACGGCCACCGGATGTATGAAAGACTCAGCAGGCCTGTGCCTCCGAGCCTACGCTGGACTCATCGGTACGGGAGGCAGGGGGGTGGGAGGGAGAGAGAGAGGAGGGGTGACTGGTTAAATTACATAAAACAGAAGGCAGCAGTAAAATATAAGATATTAAACAGTTAATCCAGCAGAAAAAAACAACAACAAAGCAAACAGAGAGAAAAAACAAGAGAACACTGGTACCTAAAAGTTAAAGTTAACATTTGAGAGCATCCAAGGACAGATCTGAAGTTCAGAAGAAGAGTAAGAGAGGACAGATTTATGAACACAGCTGATGTTAGGGCTTCCTTTACAACCCGTCAAATCATCTCAACTTCTAAAATTCAACCTTCGAGCAGACCAGCCACTGCTGCATCTGACCCGGAAGCAAAGCAAGAACCTTTTGGACCCCATACCAAGTCAGAGCAGGATTTTCATTCACCTGTATGATGGCAACCAGAGAGTTCAAGTCCTTTCTGTTTGTGTCAATCATTTTTCTTCATGCTGTCATCTTCTAATCACTAAATGGGTGTGTGAAAGGTATCATGCATCATCAATCTTTAAGTCTAGACCTTAATGTTAGCTTAACTAAGCTACATGGGTATTTAAACAATAGATCCACAACAATTGCACTAATTTATCTTTATTAGCTTAATATACCACAGACTAATCTGATTCCAAGAACATATATTTTTTTCATATAAAATAATCAATGTGAAAATGACACAGACTGACATATAGTTTTCTTTCTGAGATAAAAAATAGAGACATTGCTCCTGTAACCAGGAATAAAAGGTGAGGTGTGGTTCACGAATTACTGCATTAAGTTTTTAATTTTAAATATGAAAAAGCATTTTCACCAATTTATAGAAAAATGTAGTAATGTAGTAATTAGTAATAGTAATACTTTTTAAAAACATAAAAGCAAATTATGGTTCTGAAACAGATTTCTGAACCTCCTTTACCTCGAGAATGAATTACAATATATTTTTGGATGGAAAATTGAAACTTTGAAAAATTGCACCACATGAAGACTTTAAGTTAATATTTAGCGTGTTTAGTCTGCAGGGCTGACTAGTCTGAATAACTTCCATACAGGAAATAAAGAGAAGTTTGGTTAAAGGTAAAATTGTGGTTGACCCGACAGCAAAAATGAATGAGTGGAGATGACTGAAGCGGGAGAGTTATGGCTGGAGAGGCAGACAGTGTGTACGAAGTGATCAGATGGAGAGCAGAAGTGGAGGAGAAGAAACAGCGAGATAAAGCGCGAGGACACATGACAACTGACAAGAGATGTGTTCCTCCCTGTTCTGACACTGATGGATGACGTTTCCATAATATGGCTTTGTTAAAAGCCACAACCAACATAATCCTCATTATTAGAGGATAGCCGGCCAGAGAGTTATGACTCCTGTAGGTTGCCAAATAACACAGAGCAATGTGACCTCACTTCTATCATTGATCATTAGCTCAATGTTTGTTTGTTCGTGTGTCCGTACAGGATGTATGCTTGAAAACTAATAATCTTAGACTGCCACAGAGAGAGCCAATTCTGTAGCCCCCAGCCATTTCCTATTCCAAAAAAGTCTCCAGTTGTCTTTAGTTTTATATTCATACTTCATAATTGATGAATTGATGAATGTTACTAGTGTCAACCTGGACAGCCCTGTCTCCTACAAATTATGCTTATACTGCTGTATTTTGAGCAAATGTAATGCCGCTGGGATTAAATTTTCTTTTAATTAAAACATGCCAAAAATATTTGTACTAAATGGATCAGTAAAATATTCACTGAAAACATTTTTTTACAATATCCCAGGGCCTGACAGTAATGGCTGCCAGGTTGCCACTGGCAACAATTTTAAGAAATTGGCAACCATTTTTTGTTTTTGTTGTTGCTGTTTGTTTTTCTTGAACATATAAAAGATTACAAATAGCAAACATACATGGTAAAACAGGTAAATGTTTAATATTAGTTGCATTAGTGATATTTACATATTGTACACTGCTCACACTGGGGTGTATTTATTCATATTTGAGGGTGCAGTGCTGTTATTTTGTATAGCAGGAACCGAAGGTGGCACGTTGACTGATCACACGTTCAAATATTGTAAAACATCAGATAGGAGTTCATTAATCAAACTATAACCTGACTAAAAATTAACATATTTATCATACCCTTATTTTCAGCTTTGTCAACCAAAGCTGATGCTACTTAAAAAAAATATTGTGTTGAGCCCGGTATCCACTTTTACTAATATCAGTACTAATAAAGTATTATTTCACTTTTTATTGTATGTTTAAGCACTCAATAGGTGGATAAGGGCAGGCTGTGTTTGAGGTTTAGTCCATAGTGAAGCATTTAACCAAACCCACCCTAAAGTGCTTTTATTGATGAAACTTAACCAGTCATGGGATGCAAACCCAGATCTCTGGTGTCAAAGTCTTCTGGTTTGTAAATTCATCAACCACCCTGACCACCTCCCATAAATCTAACACTTCCTACAAGTCTATGAACATAATCCAGGCCAGGCCATTACATTTCCTGATATAGTGTAGTAGTAAAACAGAATTTAAGTGTAAGGGAACATCATGACAACATCAGTATCAAGGAGGTACAGAGCTGGATTCAGGAAAAAAATTGCCAACCAACGTCTCTAAAACTTGATCATAACATTAAGATCTACTGTTTATTTCATGTTGAGCAACAGCATCAATCAGAAATCTTTGCACACATAATTTTCATGCATGCATGCACCCCATGAATCCACAAATAGTTAAATTTTACAGTTCTGCTTCCTTCCCTCATGCTAAGCTAGGCTAATCAACTCCCCTCCTCCCCTGTGAAGAAAGCCAATCAGTGTATGAATGTTTCTTCTTAAAAGTGATTTTGTGTTTCAGGAGTGAGTGTGTCGCACTCAGTGATGGTGTTTGCTTCCTCAGCTTATTGTCAAAATTTGGACTTCCTGGCTCTAGAAATTGCCAAGATGGCACTGAGCAGAAAAAAAGCACCACGTCTAGGCTTCAAAATGTCCCTTCAGCTCCCAGAGGAAAAGTCACAGAGTCTACATCTTGTTTTTCTACAGGCTACGTTTAGCTTTGTTTGAAGTGAAGGAACAATATCCTGTTTCTTTTTTTTTTCACCATAATTTAGCTGATTTCCTCCCAAACTGCTCAGAGTAAAACACAGTGCAGGAGCCAGCAGAGGCTGCCAGGCGTTGGCCTAATTTGTGTCTGGTGATTGTGTTTCCATTTATAAGTTACTGTGGTAAAGATTTATTTTTATTCATATGAAATAATATATAATATATAAATCATCCTTTGCCTTGTCCAAAGCTCACATTTACTGATTCTAACCCTTCTGACCTGCAGGTACCATCATGACACCCAACTACATCAGTAACAGCTCTGCAGACGTGTCGCTGTGGTGTAACTGTGAAGGCAGTGGCAACCAGTGGCAAGAGTGTCTGAGACTGCAGCGCATGTTCACCCACAACACCTGCCTGCGTGAGTCCACACTGAGTTTGACTTATCTGTTTGTTGTCTGTTGGCCCGTAAACGTAATATGCAACATTTTCGTGGAGAACTTTGCACAGACTAAACACACTGATTCCAATTCAAACTTCAAATTGTCAAGGATCCTCAGTTCATAGTGCATCCGTTTGATTTTGATAATCTGATTAACTGCTAATTTGTTTGGCACTATGCACAACCATGTCACCTGACAGTCCCTTAGGGTAGATCCTGGATTATCAGTGCCGCTGGATTAGCCAAAGTACAGCTATTTTCACATCTCATCAACATTCCATATAAATCCTCATCTAATCAAATTACCACAAAATATTTTCAACATGGAAAACCTGAGGCCAGGTAACATTCAGGAGAGGATGGTTGGTATCTGACACTATATAAATTACATGTGTGTTCACTATGTGCACTGCAGACACTAATTCACAGAGAGAAGGACTGATGGGGTCAGCTCTTTCATTTATAGCAGTGTAACCAGCCCTGCTTATACCTGTTATCATAGGAAGGTTATTAAAATGTGAAAAACAGACAAAAAGGAGCCACACTGGACTGAAGAATTGAAACTAAGAGTAGTACCGCAGAGCAGATATGTAAGTTTTTCAGTCCTAAGCAACAAATTGATGAATATAATAATTAACAAGACGCATCTTTGTTGTGTGGAAAAGAAATTGTTTTATGAGATTGATCTTAACCTTTTATAGGGCACTCATTGAAATATTTGGAAATTTAAAATTTTGACCCTGGAGTGTTATTGGTGGATATTTCTTTTTATTTTTTTACTTTAAAAAAAGTTTCAGTTTTAGGCTGCAAATCAAAGTCAAAGAAGTTACCATATACAGTCACTCACCCACCTAGGGTAGAGAAAATTTCAAATAATATGTGGAACACTTATTTCTAAATCAACAATCAGACATATGTCTTACGGAACTTATGATACTTATTTTAAAATATCACAAGTGTAATACAGTGTAAAAATGTTAGGGTTAAGGTTAGAGTAGGATCCATTAGAGGCCACAGCAACACTACCTGTGGCATAGCCTGACATTCACAGATTGGCTGGAGACATGATTCTGCTCCTTCATGACGTGGGGCATCATTTTAAAAGCCCGTGGAAGTGACCATATATGGTTCCTCGCCCGATAAAGGGATAAAGGTGTCTGAAAAGAATTGTTGTTTACATTCCTATGAACAGACTAAATAAAAGAGATATGACATATAATCTTTAGAGTTGTGGGTAGACAGACATACCTTAAAACCTCACTGTATGTAAGGATTTTATTTTTTTAAGTACTGTGAGTGCATAGCTTAAGCTCATTTTGTGCAATCATTTTCCTAAATTCTGTAAAAATAAACTGTAAAGAATTTTCTTATGGTTTCATAGCATGTGTTACCATCCCAAGATACTCCTGTCCATATTGTTTTAATAGGTGCTGGTTTAAGTCATGTATCTGAGAAGTGGAATTATGAAAAACAGAATTAATGTGTCACTATCAAAGATACTCTGAGGAACATCTCAAAGGGAATACATGACACAAACATCTCGACGCGGTGCTCGTCTGCTGAATCTGTCTGGGTGGCTGACTCCTACAGCGACGTTCACAGCGTGAACTGAACTCCAGCTCTTCATGTGTCAGCTACATGCTACAGCTGTAACACTCGTAAGAGTCTTACAGTGTGTCTGCGCAGCATTAGGCTTCAGCAGGGGGTTCAAGAGGTGTGAGGAGAGGAGCTGGAGGGTAGAGCCCTCCAGGTGTCACTCAATCACAGCGGCTGTCAATAAGGCTGTCGATACACACTGAGCCTGAATGTCCAAACACTAAAACCTGGATCAATGCGTCAATGCACTTCCCATAAAGCTCTGTGATTTATCAAGCTGCTGACAGCTCAAACAATAAAGCTGCCAAATAGATATGTAGGTTCACGCCCACTCAGATGCAGCGTTGCAGCACACAGGCCAGGCAAGTGAGCACACACACACACACACACACACACACACACACACACACACACACACACACACACACACACACACACACACACAGAGGCAGTGATCGGCCTGTGTTTCCGTGCAGGTAACTCTATCAGTTGGATGGGGAGCCCCGGCTCCCTGCCTGCAGACATCACCCCTTCTGCTCCAAGACCCTCCCCGCTAGTTCAGGAGGGCGAGCTGCTGAGTAACAATCACCTGCCTGAACACAACAACAACGTGAGTACACTTCAGCTCATCACACACACGCCTTCACATTTTAAATTACCTTTCAGACGTTTACCCCAAGGCTTTTTCTATTATCTTGTTTGAGCTCATCTTGTCACTGTCACATACTACCTTGTTTATTTATGGTATTTGTTTTATCTCCATTGCTGGGGCTTTTATCAGTTTTTATTATTTTTACTGTTTCCCCCGGTTGATTTTTGTGAGCTTAAAACCTCATATTCCCTCACTGCACAGTCTCTGTCTCACCAGTTTAGCTCAGATATGAAGACAGAATTTGAAAAGCAAGCTACAGATTGTCTACTTCTAACGTCAAATTAGAAAAAAAGTTTTGATGTTTTTGTTCTTCATGGCACAGAATTTAGTGAAAGTTGCCCCTTCCTATATGATAGATTACTAATCATTTCCTTAATTCTCAGATTTAGGGGCCCCTGTTTACAGGATATAATATTCACAACTATGATTTGATTACAGTTTCTCTTTTATGCTAGGAAGCAGAGGGTAAAGCAAGGCAGCTGCAATCAGCAACGCTAGATCTCGCTCTTTTAATTAAAAAAAATGTCAAAAGTTAGCAAAGCAAGAGCCTGCAGATATGCTGGCAGTGCTGTGAGGCTGCACTTTGGCACAGCGCTGCTTTGGTGACGTAAAGCACGTAAAGTTCACCACATTATTCTAACCTTCTGCACATATTTTTAGAAAAATTTAAATGTTAATACAAATTATCTTGATGGGGACAATCCATCCAATAGCTGTTGAGACATTTCACTCTAAACCCCAAACGTGGACCATGTGATTGAACCTTTGTTTGTTTGCAAGAAAACATGGAGTGTCTTACAAGTGCAGCACGTTTAAAAGACAAACAGTGAACATACGCACAGTTCAATAAAATGGTTGGTTTACTTTCATAGATGGTAACCACTCCTCTACAATGGTGATGTGTCGCTCGCAAACGAGCCGGCTCGAAGAGACGATTCTTCATCGCAAACGACAAGAACTGAGTCCTGCTCAGAATCCATGCAGGCAGGTTATTTCAATGGCCAACTGCATCGTGAGAACAGACTAGAATCATACCGTTATGTGAAAGAAGGAAGGGAGGGCAGACACAAGGCTGACAAAAAGACTGCGAGTGTAGTAGAAGAAAGAAGAAAAGAGTAAAGAAATTAGTGAAAACTAAAAAAGAATGCAGAAATTATCAGTCAGAGCAAGGTCAACAACAAACCTGCACAGACAAAAAAAAAAAAAAGCATAAAAATAAGCATTTTATGAAAACACTGAATGAAAAATTGCTTACTAGCATGCAGAGGCAACACGAGCCAAAAGAGATGAATCTTTGAAAAGAGCTGAACTTCCCATCTCTACTCTACAAGTAGTAATTATTCATTTTTCTGTATACCAGACAAAGATACATGCTGTGAGGGGAGATGTGAGTTTGAAGGAGTGAACTGTGTTTACTTTGAATGACACCGTCGGTAATACTGCTGTTGGATCAGATCACAGGCTATCACTGACAGCAAAAAAAAAACAGCAACCAGATGTTAGATATTGACCAGTAAACCTGATGATTCAAAAAGTGAAAAACAAAAATGTTTCTCCACCTTGGAATTCTTCAGAATTTTTCAGCAACAGCTGAGAGAGGCAACAAGCCATCATCCAAAGAGACACTGGAGCGGTACTGATCTTTTATTTAGACACATTTACTTACAACCAGGAGCCCAAATACTTAATGTTTGGTCCCCTGTGCAGACCTGGTCAAAGACTCCAGCCCCTGTTTTAAAGCAGCTAAATGCTGGTAATAACATTCCACAACTGTTTCCATCAATGTACAGAATTGTTTAGTCCTGACAGTAAGAAAGGAGAATATACTGTTTACTGAGTACAAGGAGAACACACTGAAACGGATAGATGAATGAGTAAACTATAATTACATTCGAGGCAACAGGGTTGTCAGACCAGGCAAGACAGAGATCCCTGATTCTTCTTTATACTGAGTCTGGTGGTAAATGCAAAGAAACTGAAGAAAAACTCAACATGATGAGATGAGTCGGTGGCTAAAGAGACAGGGCAGTCATCAGAGTGAGGCCAACCTGAGCTGAGCTCTGCGCTAGTTTTCTATTTGCTCTGGTCAGTGACTGAATCAAAAGGTAAATCGTTCAACACCTCACCCTGTATGATCTCTTGACTCGACAATAGCTGACCTCAGGGCATCTGGTAGCTCATGTACTGTAGCACGCACAGTGTTGTACATTCAGTCTTTACAGCAGCAGCCCGGGTTAGATTGTAATCTGTGGGCCCCCTCTGTCCAATAAAAGCCTGAAAATAAAAATAATAATTTTAAAGATCTGACCCAGACTGGATCAAAATGACCCAACTTGATCTAATAACTTGTCAAAACCTTTTGATAATAGGCTCTACAATCATAATGCTTGTCCCGCCTCAGGTACGGTAACAGAGCTTTGGTCTGAGGTCTTTTTTCTAAGTTGATTCATGGACCCTTTTTTAAGGATGGTCCTTGAACATAATGATATCCTCAGGAAGTGTAAGAATCACTGAATTCAATCTGTTTCTATGGTGGATACGTCTCCAACATGTTGGCTACGAACACTCCTTGAGCTTCCATGACCTTTGTTATATAGTAATTGTATAGTCATTGTGAGATTGTGTTACAAACAGGATGAGATATTGTTTTAAAGTCGAGTAATGCTCCAGACAGAATAAGACATGTTTGATCAGTTTCTTTGCAAATATACTCAAGAGTTTTCATTTATTTTGTGAGCATCCACGAGAAATATGTATGAGTCATGACTTTTGACTCTTTTGTCTGAAATTCATCTCAGGCAGTAACTTTGCCCCTCGATCCCATCATGAAAGTCCACTACAGTGAAAATGGCGTCCAGACCAATGATTTTAGAAGCACCTTTAAGATTTCAGCCCTTGTAATGTCATCTGTCCATCTGAATGTTGCCTGTGTGTCGGTCTAGGGGGAAATGTTTTGTTGTTTAGAGGTGGAAAGATCAGTATCAAGTCTTATTCCCAGGTTTCGGTTATGGTAAACTTGGCATGCTTGGAGCAACCTCACAACAGGTGGCATTCGTGCTGGGAATAAAAACTCAGCAATCAACCATCTTAGAGCACCAACCCAAAAGGCTGGCCACCTCGCTCGCTCTGTGCCACTGTTTGTTTCCCAAAGCATCTGTATTTGATGACCTGAATGAGACTCAATCATCTTTCTTAGATGGAGGGGAGTGTCAGTGTTCCAGGAATGTAAGGACAAAGTTTATCTTTCATAACGTACTGATGTCGGAGAAGTGGATTTTGTCATTCCTATTATTATTCTTTGTCTTACTTGTATTTGATTTTCATGCTCTAAGTGCTCCAAGTCACACTTAATCGTTTTGGGGGTTTTGGAAGATGAGAACAGGAAGTATAATGCCATGCAGGCAGTCAGTTAACTGTGGGAGGCCTACAGTTCAGCCTCATTTTTAGCCTTTATTTGTTTACATTTTGACAAATTGGCACCATTAAAATATGCTGAATTAGCAGCTCCTGTTTGCACTGCACACATGGAGGTACAGACAGCTGTTTTACTATGATAGTGAAGAAAGCCTACATATAAAAATATAATGATTCTCAGGCATTTATAAAGAGAATCTTTATTCAGTGATTTCTAAGTGGATTTATGGATAATTATTAGTGATGAATCAGAGATAATATCCCCAGAGATTATCTCGCCAGGACACGTAAATCCCACTGAATCTCAAAATACGTGCTTCATTCCTGTGAGTTCAGGTTGGCTGAGTTATGACTCAGAGAAGGAGAACGAGTCTAGATGCAAATTGATCCCTTCCGTCCACCCTTCATCTCTCCTCTGCCCCCCATGGGGAGGCGCCCCTCACAGTTTGAAAACCTCTGCTATGTTCTCGCACATTAATGTCATTTTCAGTGTGATCCTTCATTTCAGAGTCTACATACTATTTGGAGCTCAGCAGGTGCCGGTGACGAGATCAGGGTCAGACCTAGACTACAAACCAAACAAATGTTTAAAGTGTCCTGACTGGGTCCGTTTAATTTGTCTCTTCCAGCCCATCAGGCCTCACACAGTCTGTGGCACAGGCACAAGTCTTGGCCTGAAGTGTTTAGATTTCAGTCCTGGTGGATCGTGTCGAAGTCTGCCAGCTCATAATGTGCAGACAGTAACAGACACACACAGACATGCCGAAATGTGCTGTGGACACATACAGTATGTTCTGAGAGCTCCTCCTCTCACAACTCCTGGCTGCCCTTCTCCAATAGTGACTATCAAATGTGGTCCAACTCAATCGTGGCCCTGGCTACTGTAACCTTGGCCAGAGCACAATCTGCCGTGGCTGTGGCTCCCTGGCTCCCAGCATGCCTCACTGCCAGAGATAATCTGGGCCGCCAGACAAGAGGGGATTCCAACTCTCTCTCTCCCTCGGTTGCCCTCCTCCTCTCTCTCTCCTCCTCTCTGTGTCTCTCTCCCAGTGAGCGGATTAGATGAGGTGTTGGTTGGAAGCAGTGCATCAGTCAGGCTTCATTAGTATGAATTTATTCATGCCCATATGTCTCCCCCTGCTCTCTCTTCCTTCCCCAAATTACGCTCTTCCTTCCGTCTTTTCCTTCCTTCTGTCCTTTCCTAACTTCTTCCATCCTTCATTTTGTCTTTTACTCCACCCTGTTTCTTTCTGCTCTCATTTGGTTCCGTCCTGCATCCTTCAAGCCTTCACTGTACTCCTCCTGAGCCATTCAACCATACCTGCTCCAAATCTCTTCATCCTTCCGTCACTCAGCTGCTTGTCTTGTCTTTCTGAGGAGCTTTGGCTTGTTTCTCTAAAGTGATTTTTCCAGAATTCGAAAGGTTTCACTTCAAATCACTGACTATCCACTCCAGCGGGGGAGAGAAACAGTCACACTTAGAAAAAAAGATGACTGCTCTTTGTTTTAAATGTTACAGCTCCACAAGGAAAGCAATCAAATATGTCGTCAGGTGGGATTTAGAATACTAACATATTCATATCATTTCATATTTATTTGTATGTATTTGATATTCATAGAGGCTTTACTAACAGTATGCTATCAGTCAGATAATAATAGAATTTTGAGTAAAGAAATAAACAGTTAGACTTTTTTTTGTTTATGTATTTTAATTAAGACAAGTTAAAGGACATTCCACTCATAGTGGATAAGTCATAATCAGTAGACACAGACTGAATATAACTATAACCTAATATACTGTACTATTAAATTTAATTAAGTAAAATTAAATTAAAATTGGCACTACGTAAGTTTTGTTTTTACGGAAACATACATGTTGTAGTCTGAAATTAAAATGTGACCTGCATCTGGATACATTATGGTGTGAATGGAGGACATCAATTCATTCATATTCCATAAAATACAGTTTCTTCATCAATGTCAAAAATTCTATTCAGTTTGTAAGTCTGACCTCGTGTTCACGTTTTTTATATGTGAGGTATTGCATATATAGGTAAATGTTCTTTTGGGACAGCTTGCTAGCATTAGTATCAGTCCAGCCCCTTGTTGGTCATGTGACTGAATTATTTTATTATTTATTTATTTATTTGCTTTGCATATGAAGGGTTTGTTTAAAACTCTTTGATAGAAAGTTTATGATAGCACCAAGAGGTTCAGTTCACACACATGAAATTTAAACCTGAATTAACATGCAGTCTCCTATATACAGCAAGATATACAGATTAGGGTTGCGAAGGAGTGGAAAGTTTTAGGAACATTTCTGAAAAATTTTCAGAAACTTAAGTTAAGAAATTTTGAAAATATTCCAAATTGGAAACTCCATGGGATTTATGGAAATGTATGTGAATGAACTGTAAACTGAATGAATGAACTGTAAATCTAAACATTTAGTTTTGTCATAAACAGACATACAAAATAAAACAATTAAAAACATTTCAACAGATTTATTTGTAAGTAGAACTTTATCAAGTTTGAATTATTTTATTGAACAATGTTATGTAGTCCACAAGCTCAAATGTGTGTCTTCAATAGTCTCTGTGTGCTCTGGGCTCTACAGTGTGGTCCAGGTACAGAAATCACCTGTGCAGGTAGGGGGCGTGGCCTCAATAGCCCTGCAGTAAGCAGTGCAATGTGCATGTGATTGAGGAATAGCAGATACGAAGAAGTGGACCTGCATGAAATCTGGTTGTTTTAGTCAAGATCATGCTAAAATATATTTTCCACAACTATAGTAAAGTTCACTGTTAATGAATTCCCATTAATCTCCATAAATTTCTGTTATTTCACATGGAAAGTTTCCAACTTTGAAAATTCCCAGAATTTTGCAACCGTAATCCAGATACAGATCGCATATTAAGCACATAATGCAATAACACTATAACAATGATATTTACAACTCAGAAATAGAAACAGAAATATTGTAACACACTGTAGAAGCTTCCTGCTGGTCCTAAAAAGAACCTGAGCCTGAGTCTTCTTCACTTCAATTATCTTCAAAGAAATATTAACAATGTTCTTCAGGCTCTTTCTGTCCCCTACAAATGCATTATAAAAGTAGCAGATCAAAGGAAAGGTCACAAGACTCTCAATAAAAGATAGTGCCTAAGAATAACTGTGAAAAGTTAAAGCTTAGAGAGAAGGTGCTCTCTCAGCTGGTCAGGCTCAATATTTCCAACATCCCATCTGATGATTGCCACACACTGCACTCCATACTAGAATCTGTTTCACTACTAATGAGCAAAACTGTTGTCATGTCACTTTAGAAAAGTGAGAAGAACCTAAACTAAATGATTCAGTTCCCTGAAGGAGAGCTGCATGTGTGCCTCATTTACAGCTTCTGTAACTGTCAGAAGATGTGATGAAAGTTAAACATGAGTCCAGAAAATGTAAATACAATGACACGAGCACGCATCAGAGGCAGAACTTCAATAAAATCATACACAAGAATATTATTGTCAGTAGAAGAACAATAAGCTAGCATCAGCCTTGGGCTCCCCCAGATGTTGGTGCATATCATTGAGGATGAACATCTGTGTGTCGTCAACACTCTACACCCATAACACTGCGGTGAATCATATTCATCAACAGCTTTAAAGTTTTAAATAAAGACTTCTTTTGATCCAAGTGTAACACACACACTGTTTCAAAAGGGAAAAAATGGATTCAAGTGGCATTTTTCAAAAATGTACCATCAGTCACACGGTTCCTCGTGATAAAATGAGATTACGTTTCTATTGGCAGGACTTAGTACAAGCACTGTACAACAGTCTGTATCGTGTGTGCTGTCAAGACAGTTTTTCAATTTCAGATCATGTTTTCTTGACCTCAACCCTATCGCCACTGATACCGGACAATTGAGCAAAACTCAATATTCCGTTCGATTATGAATTTAAGATTCAAACGTGTGTTTAAAATCTCTGTGTTGTTGTGTCGTGCCTTTGACAACCACATCATCATCACATTTTCCATAGCGACTACTCTCTGGTTAAGTTCAAGAAAGATCATGGTTTGACTTAAAACACCTTTGTACTGTTCTGTTCATCAGTGGTCAGTTCAGTCAGTGCACAGGAGTCCAAGATGAGTCCAAAATGCTGAAAAGCCATGGAGAGTGGAGGATTTATCTCAACACTAGTCATGACATGATGCCGTCTCAGTTCTGAAGAAGCTGTCTTCTTTGGCTCGTCTTTATGACGTGACATATAGCAGTAACATCGCTGCTCTGTGTCCATAAATGATGATTTGTCTACAGACAGAGAAACATGTCTACCCTTAGTGGACTCTGTAGAGGCTTCTATGTTATGTAGCTGAGACAGCCCTATCCTCCCATCCAAACATTAAGCTGCTCTCTATCTGAAGAAGAAGTCAGTGTCCCCATAACAATCTAAGATTTAACTCTATCCAACACACATGCTTGACCCTGTTAAAACTCCATATGTAGCATGGTAGAATTTAAAAAAAGGTAACATTTGTTCCCATGGTTACAATGGTAAACATGTGACTAAACTAAATGATTGTGGTCATGGTAAAAAACAAACAAACATAATTGACTGTCAGTCTGAAGCAGGAAATGAAC
Organism: Larimichthys crocea; assembly: GCF_000972845.2. NCBI lineage: Eukaryota > Metazoa > Chordata > Actinopteri > Sciaenidae > Larimichthys > Larimichthys crocea. Next base: position 2,175,412 of record NC_040028.1, read on the forward strand.
AGTAGCTTTGTTGAGCATCCATCCGCCCTGCTCCCTGTGTGGACTTTGACACTAACATCTCCTGACTTCCTCATTTGCTCCTGTCATACATACTCCGTCTGCAGAGGGGTTTGTGTGTTGACTGTAAACATATATCATACAACTGATCTGTTCTTAGGAGGTCAGTGTCAAAGAAGTATTACAGTCTCAAAATTGAGTTGATTATTTTCTATTGATTTATATTGTTTAGTTTCATGTTGGTGTGGAATCCCGTCTTGTCTGTGGAGCAAACTGTGACTATGATGTGTGAGAAGATGTGATTGAGTTGGTTCACATCAGTGCCACAAATGTAGGTGAAAAAAAGCCTCACTGATGTTCTTTAAAGTCGAGTACACATCAACGAGTCCATATGCAAATAATCAGTCCTTATGTATCCCACAGAAAAAGTTCTAAACCTAAACTAAATGAAGCAGGTTTGGAGATCTGCCAGTTGTCCACTGCTCTGCAAATGATCTCCCAATATAACCTTCAGATCTTTAGTGTGAGGAAAGTACACAGGGTGATCACACACTATTTTGTACACTAACTCTACTGGTACTCTGCCAGCTGTTCACTGCTGCAGCTCCAAAATGTGATTGTGTTTGTTGACTTAACTAAGATCCCTAGCAGGATCATCGTAGCTGCTCAGACTTCTTGGTGCAAGTGTCTATGACTGAATGTCATGCATTGGCACTGAACGTTGGCATGTACAGTACCAGCCAGATGTATCCATGCATTCTATCCAGACCAGAGAGGGCCTGTCATGATCGAGCTGCTATGTTTTAAAACTTGGAAGGATACATAATCGGCTGTCATTTCTACACCACATAACCTTTTGGATCAGACAGCTGCCTGTAGAGCGTTTAATGTCCACTACATCTCAAATAATGAACTCAAACTGGTTAGTGCAAAATATTAATAACCACTTTAGACTTAAAAGAGTTGACTCTTTGGTCAGTGTTCACTACAAGATCTTGTGAGCCTGTGATTGGTGGACCTCTGACCTGGAAGTGATAATTTACAAGAGAACAGAAATCTTGTAAATCATTTATTCTAACAACTAAATCATAAACACATGGTGATGACACTGAAAGTCACACCCACATGGTGAGACAGAGTTTAAAGGACCATTGTGAGAATTTAGTTGCATCTAGTGGTCTAATCACCACATTGCAATCTCCTCACATCACCCTCACCTTCTTAGTGTAAAGGAGAAACAACACTTTAAGGGTCTGTTTGGAGTCAGTGTTTAGTTTGTCTGTTCTGGGCTACTGTAGAAACACAGTGTTTCAATATAGCGGCCTCCATGAAAGAGGACCCGCTCCCACTGTAGATATAAAAGGAGAATTTATAAGTAACAAAAACAAAAAGATTCTTAAGATTATCTATGCATGAAAACATACATAAATATTATATTCTATGTTTTCATCTTCGGCTTTTTAGTAGCCAAAATTTCAGCCAAAAATAGACTGAATTTAACCAAAAACACTTTTATACAAATAAAAGTGAAGAACATGATGGGGGATGTCGTCAGCATGTCGTTTATTTGCTTGAAAAGATGATATCATATGATATGATATATGTTAGCTAACGTTTCTTACCTCAGACAATGTTGTGTGCTCTGAATGCTCTGCTCTCTCAAATGCAGCCAGGAGTGTTCCAGTGTGTGTGTGTGTGTGTGTGTGTGGACTGACAGACTGTGATTGACAGCCAAAGCATGCTGCAGGAAACTCAAAAAGCCATCCAAAAATGTGTGATGTTTTTATTTTTTGTTTTTGTCAGTCGCTGAAAATAGTGGAATGATGACTGATATGAGCTGCTTACATCTAATCACCTGACTGTAGGATGATGAGTTTATTTTTAAAAAGACAAAAAGATGGCGCAGCAACAACATAACATCATTCCCCCTAATTGAATAATGAGGATGTTTTTGCTCCACTGCTCAGCACCAATGCATGTAAATCATGTGGAATCATCCAGTATTAACATGATTTCAATAATGATGCTGGACTGAGCTGTGTCAGCTTTCTATGTCAGCCCTGCTTTGAGATACATTTTTGAACTCAAACAAATTCAAAACGTTAAGTCCTCCGTTTTAATTGAAGCTTTGCTTTCATGATGCACTTCACATGCAAATTACAAATGACATGCAAAAAAATGACAAATGACGCATTAAAAAGTGTAGCAATCGCTTGTTTCACCATGATAATTTATTCTCTTTCTGCAGTGATTTCATTATTGGGGTGAGGATATGTTGGGGGGAGCGAATCACTTCTGCACCACCTGAATTTTAATTAATTAATGTTTTAATTATGTGTTCAGATCAAAGTCAATTTGAAATTCAGATGGTGGAATACAAATGAATTCTGTTTGATTAAATTCAATCTCAAAACCCAAAGTACTATTTCAAATTAAAAAATACAAAATAAGACTCACCGGTTTCTTCTTTGGACTTCACGAGCATAACAATGTGTCAGTCTGCATTTGATTTTAATGTTTAAGTTAATTTTTTAAACTTATTTATAATTATGTAAATCCGATTGTGAATTAACCGACCAAAGTTAATTTAAGTTTCCGTACAAATATCTGTCCAGAGAATTCAGAGAAATGAAATTCGATCTTCAGTCTGAGAGTTTAGCTGAATATTTCCAGTGGTGTGATGCTACTGGGTTTTTTTTTTTAGCTTTGTAAAATGTGAACATGTCTCAGCTGAGACATGCTCCGATGGTTCTTACTTACACTGCCTCCTCCCTGTCAGGTGGTGGAGAGCGAGGAAGAGGAGGAGCTGACACAGACAGAGGAGGAGGGTGATGAAGGTGGCCAGTTTGATGTCATCCAACTATACTCAGAGAGGGCCACCATCTCCAACCTGGGCTCCACCGGCACAGGGGGGGCTGCATCCTTCACCACCGGTCCTCCTAAACCCATACTACTGCTCCTTCTGCTCCTGTCTGCCTCCCTTAGCTGGGGGTAGAACAGAGGATATAAAGAAGCACGCGCGCACACACACACACACAGACGCACATACATGCACATGCACACACTCACATATAATGGACCTACAATACTGGACTGATGGCTATACAGTTCTAGGAAGCATAGTGAAGAAATGGACTTCACATTTGTCTGTAGCATCCCCTTGATTCCTCACTTCTGTCCTTGCTTCCTTCCTTTTCTCCACTGAAAATGGCACTTTGTTGAACATGGTCTGACTGCAGCTGCGGTGGTGTATTCATGTCCTGAGAGCACAGTAGCCCTATAATGGCAAGATGTTCATATGCTGTCATCAACCAGTGAGCATTATGTAGCTATTCCTGTCACAAAGCCCAGAAAGATTCTGTTAGCTTGCTCGATTGTAAGTGCACAGATATTACAAGACCAAGATGTGCTAGCGTGCTAAAATGTCCAAATTTTGAACCCTCAGCAGCACATATTAATTTCTGACAGCTCTCATTTGGCAGAAAGAAACAACCAAGTGTCCACATTCAACAAAAATAATAATTCAACTCAATACAACAATGTAAAAGTGAGCTACAGTGTTTACACAGTTAATGTCTGGTTCAATTTGTCAGCAAATGCTACAAATATGTACCAAAATAAAAGTAGCCAACCTTCTAGGCTATATTTGATTATTTATGTGGTGTAATGCTCGGCTAACAGATGAGGTAATACAGTGTGAACTCTCTAAATCATACCAATGAGACACATTCCTATTCTTACCACTCTGTGTAGCACACGGTCCACTAATCACATTATCGAAGCGTACTTTACCATGCTAATGAATTGATGTGCTAATGAACATAGCATGTTAGGCTGCTAACATGTTATTAAAAGTGGTAATGTTAGCATTTTAGGCCGATAGCACACAAACACAACAATAATGACGTTGCATACTGTGGGAATTTCAGTTTGAATTGAGTTTATTCATAAACTGAGCCATACTTTCTGTGTAGAAGGTGCTCAGTTAAACAAATGGACAATCCCACGTTGACTAAAAGGTAACTAACTATCAGCTTTGCTGGTGACCTGCAGCAAACTGTTTAATTTGGCTTGTACAACACTGTAAAAGTAAAAATAAATAAACAGTTGTTTTTATGGTAAATGACTGGCAGCTGTGGTTGGTAGAATTGATGAAAAACTCTAATATTACAGTAAAATGTGTAAATATTATAGTGTAAATATTATTATTAACAGTATCTAATATGACATACTACTTTTGTTCTGTATAAATTCCCTTAAAATGGCCTACAATGAAAGGTTTTGAACAATGGCAGTGTTACTGTATACAGGAAAACACTTGGCATAGTTTACAGTCTTTTTTCAGTCCACATGCTTCAAACTCCTTTATTTGAGCACTTTAATTTTATAAAGTAGAAAAAAAAAGCAGAACTGCATTTTATAGCATGTTGGAGTGAAAGCTGATGACGGGCCAGCAAACACAACAGATGAAGGACCTGAGCCAACAGATAAAGGTAAAACAGCCCACACACAGAGGGAGGCCCGCGGCTGCAGTCGGACCTTGTCGTCTTGTTGTTTCTGTTTCTTTTTTAACCTCCTGATGGATGACGATCTGTCCCTCTAGTTGTGACTTACCTGTCTATGGGTCATCCTAACAATGACTGAAGGCTGGGACGGGGCGTTGATGTACGACGCATGAGTCCAACTTTATCACGGTGATGAATGGAGCGATCCTCTTCTCCCCGCTGCTGTCCCTATTCTACAGCCATGGTGAATGACAAATTACCCACTTGTCTCTCATTGTTTAATGAACATCAAGTGCCAAGTGTGTGATGTGTGTGTGTGTGTGTGTGTTTGCGCACGCCCGTGCAAGGATCAGGCAGAGAGATTGCAAAGAAAATTGGGTAAAGCTTTTTGTTATAATTTGAGTCCCACCCACGTCAGCATAGCCACACACATACTGTATAGACTCACACACACATACATTTGCACACATACCGCCTGCCATGTTTTGAGCCGATGCAGCTCTTTCTTGCTTTATTGCCCTATCCCCGTCCCCATCTCCCTTCCTGGTGACTCAGGACCGGGACCCGAGCTGCCACAGGCACCGATATGAATAAAGCCGTCATAATAAAAACAACACTCCAGAAACAATAAGCTCTAAAACAGCAGAACAAATCAAATAGCTCCCCAGCAGGCGAAAAGCACACGCTACTTTTGACACCAACACAGAGACAAAATGAAAAGAGTTGGAGCACGAGTGGGAGAGAGAGATGTATGGTGGGGAAATTAAGAAAATAAGTCCAAGTCCCTGTGTGGTCTTTGTGCGTTTGATGTTTTACTTGTTTTTAGTTGGGAGGCTGATAATCATCCTGACAACATCTCTTTATCATCTGACAGGCTCCCGGGGGGAGGAGTGTGTGTGTGTGTGTGTGTGTGTGTGTGTGTGTGTGTGTGTGTGTGTGTGTGTGTGTGTTGGGCGGGGGTATAGTGATAGAAATAGTGTGCTATAGCGAGAACAGAAAGGACCCTGCAGCACAAACATAGCAGAGAGAATCGCCGGCTCTTGATTTTCTATGTCTTATAAATCTTTTGCTGACACAAATTTTTTTTTTTCTCGTTCTTTTCCTATTTCTTGGGAGCGTGTAAAATTAACTTCCATCTGCAGGGGCGCCAGTGATGGTGGAGGGCAAGGAGACAGAGGAGGGAGAGAGAGAGGGAAAGAAAGGGAGGGAAGGAAGGGAAAATATGAGGAAAAGGAAAACAAGAGAATGGAGGAAGTGGAAGAGACGTGGCAGGATGGAAATCAAGGAAAGGCTGGGAGGCAGTAGGAGGGAAAGAGAGAGGAGCAGAAGAAAAGAGAGGAAACGGGAAGCAAAAAAGGAAGGAAGCAGCGGAGGAAAAGAGAGGAAGCAGAAAAGAAACAAAAAAGAGGAAAGAGGAAATATGGAGAAATCAGAAAAAATGGAAGGGCACAACAAGGAAGTGAGGGGACTGAAAACAACTGAGAGAATGAAAAGAGAGAAGATGGGGGGACAAAATCAACAAAAGGAGAAGGCTTAAGATAAAAAAGATCGAAGGTGAGGGGAAGGAGCAAAGCCAAGAAAAAAGGAAAGAGTGTTAGGAGACGTAGGAAGTGGGTAGGAAGATGAGCATGATGAAAGGAGAACAACCAAGAAGAAGAAAAGGGAAGGGGGCGGAAACAAAGGAGGAAAAGGGGCAAAGGAGGGAGAGGAGGAAAGAACGATTGATGCTAGAGCGATGAAATAGAGAGGAGACCAGGAGAAGAGAAGGAAATAAGGACTAAGGAGACAAAGCTGAAAGACATGGAAAGAGAGGGAGAATAATCACAAGGAACAAAGGAATGAATGAAGGAAAGAAGTGGGAGTAGAAGAGCAGAAAAAGGGCAGGAAGGAGAAAAGAAAGGAGAAGAGGGTGGGCAGAAAGGTGGAGAGGAAGGTTGACAGAGAAAGAGGAGGTTTGCTTTGTGAAGCCACAGAGGAAACAAACTAGAATGAAAGGATGAGGAGAGAGAAAGAGAGAGAGAGGGGTGACAGGTCTGCAGTGTGCTTTAACCTCTCTTTCTTTTTCCTTGGGCACTGCTGTTGCATTCAACTGCTGAGAAACAGACACACACACACACACACACACACACACACACACACACACACAATCTCAAAGGCCTCTCTGTCTGAACACACCCCTCAGACAAAGTGTCTGTCAATCAGTGCACAGCGATCAGAGACAGAGTGGAGCTGTGTTGGCTCACCTCGCAGACTGAGCTGTAAATACTGATGTTCCGTGAGGAGTGTTTTTTTTTCCCAGCTAAGAATCATAAACAACAATCAGGCACATCAGTAATCAGTGATACAATGAAACATTCATTCATTGTAATGACTGCTAATGTTTCCTGCGAGTGCTTTCATTAGGAGAGGGAGGCAGGTCAGGACGACTTTAAAGGTTAAAACTCAGCCATTTGTTTTCTAATCCAGATATTAAAATGATGAGGTGATGTTTTTCTTCCCATCACTGAATCCCATGGAAACAGCTGAGGCTACAGGGAATGCATCTAACAAGTGCTGTGTGTGTGTGTGTGTGTGTGTGTGTGTGTGTGTGTGTGTCCTCAGCCTGGTCTATCTTCTTCCTCTGTTGTCCAGAAGTGATTAGAAGTCATCAGCGAGCCGCACTGTTGTTCCATCATTACACAGTTCACCAGTTAACACGATGAGATGTTTGAGTGGAGGAAGGGTCAGCGGTCTGTCTCCATGATGTGGAGGTGTTTGGGTAGAGATGACTCTGTGTGAGGACTGTACAGTATTTGATGTTGGCTCACACAGTCAGTCTAAACTGAGTGGCACAATCTGAAAATCCTCCTGATTTAACCGTTTTATGGTGAGCATATTGAATTAACTGGAGAAAGTGGCAAAGGTCCTCTAATGTAGTAATTGCCTGAGTCATAATGAATTCCTTCTATTGAGAAGATAATACATTTCTATGGGGGGAGTAAAGTCAGAGTAACGGCTCGTGTCACAGTTTGGGACTACAGAACATCGCTGCTCCATTTCAGTGGATTTGTCTCTCTGCTCATCGGCTAACTTGCCCCGTGAGTTGTCCCCACGTCACCGAGATTCTAAGAAGGAAACGTCACATTGGATAGATGATTTTCACAGATTTTCACAGGATTTAAGATGTATCAGAATGCTTGGACTGGAAGCCCCAACGGCTGGTTTCTCTTCAGATTGTGGTTTAGACAATAAGGAGAACGATTAACACAGCAGAGCCTGGAAACGAGTTCAGGTAGCTGACGTTAGCTCACTGCTGCGCTCACTTTTGCTACTCTTCTGGCTGCAGCATAAATCCGTGCTCCATGCCTGCTCACCTCACAGCTATGCCCACACACACACACACACACACACACACACACACACACACACACGCTACAGCTGCTGCTGTTCATACATTTCAAAAGCTATACATCCACCTGTAGGCTCGCAGCCTACATTCCCTTTGGAGCATGTGTCTAGAGTCCCAAATAGCAACGCTGTGCATGTTCTACACAGAGGTGGATTTCAGTGCCTTGCTTAAGAGCAGTAACAGTCTTCACACTGTGTGTGTCCACTGTCTGTAACAATGAACCAATTCTCTTCTAAATCTGACCAGAGTGTGCACATAGTGTCCAGTAAATTACCTCAAAAGGCGATGAGCAGCTTCCTCTGACCTCACAATCGCTCCCACCCTCCATCCACCCCATGCATTACAAAGAATTAGATAGCCAGGTCAGAACCCCCCCAACACCCCCACCTCCTACCGCCCAATAGTGGGGGTTAATTGAGGTCAGCAGGGGAGGGCGTACGTCTGAGTGACGTGGCCGCGGGGGCCGGAGTGACGGCCTTTTACCAGGCCCCGTTGTTCCTTTTAATTGTTGTCTCGGCTGTTTGTCATCAGGGCCGACACTCTGTGGCAGGACGACAAGAGGGATGGACAGAGGGAGAAAGAAAGACAGCAGAGGGAGGGAGAGGGAGAGAGAGGGAGAAAGAGAGGAGGGAGTGGACACCGGTGATTTACATTAATATGTACTGAAATAAACAAGCAGAGAAGCCATGCGTTAAATCAACTCAGAGAGAGAGAGAGAGAGAGAGAGAGAAAGCCTCCAGGGTGAGAGAGGAATAGAGAAGGAGGATGTGTGTGTTTGTGTTTGTGTGTGTGCTTTTTATTGTTCTATTACCGTGCAGTAGATTTACGTGCACAGAGGCGCATGCACGCACACACTCATGCACACCATGTCAGATTTGAGAGTCTAGTGTGTCTGCTTTCTCTCTCCAGTATTTTAGTATTCTAATCCATCATTGGCCTGACATGGGGATGCTGTCTCTCTCCTTTCTCTCTCCGTTTATGTCTCTCTCTCCATGCTACTGCACATACACAGCATCCAAACGGGAAGATAAAGGCAGAGCAGGGGGAAAACAAACTCCACAGCAGGGAGAGCTTTATCCAGAGAGATAAAGAGGCGGAATAAAGCAGCGACGGAGAGATACAGAGGAAGTTGAAGAGATGGAAAGAGAGGGGGAAAAGGGGAGGAAGGAGCAGGAGGGGGGGAAAAAGAGGAGGGAAGGGATGGAAATGGAAGTGGGAAAAGCAGGGAAGGAGAGGGAAATGAAGGCGGAGAGAAGAGGAGGAGGATGAAGGGTTAGTGGGATGGGCGAGAGAGCAAGAGATAGAAACGGAGAGAGAGAGAGAGAGCGACGTGTGTGTGTGTGTGTGTGTGTGTGTGTGTGTGTGTGTGTTTTGCAGTGTGTCGCGGCTGAAGCCTGAACCTCCCTGCTCCATTTCACACTCTGTAGGTCCTGACTCATCGGCGCTCAAAGACACACATACACACTGGCAGTCACACATACACACACACACACAGACACACACAGGCTGCGTCCTTCTTTTTTCTATTTGTAATTCATAAACACACACACACGCATACACACTCGTCCGCTGCCATTTCTCAGTCATGCACGCAGATAAACAAAGATGCAGCAACACGCGGTCACAGACGCTAAACTGAAAATCATGCAGCTCTTGCCCTTGACTCTCTCTGCTGCTCTGAGCCCTGCTTTTAATCTATTACAGCGGGTTCAAGAAATATTAAAGGAAGTCTCCTGTAAAACATCTCACTGTTTTGTTTTTTTTTTCTTTGGTGATGTTGCATTTACTTTGATGCTTCTTCCCAGAGCTGCTATTTTGCACCAACGACCAGCTTTGATAGGAATGTGTCAGAGACGCAGGGAGGCGAGTCGGGTCAGAGAAGAGCTGATACGACTAAAAAGTTAATTACAAGACATCACAAAGAATGTAGCCAGAGGAGACGGTGGGGGTTAACTTTTCCCTTCAAGCCCAATTTGCTAAACAAAACTCTTGCGGTGTCTGTCCGTGGAGAAGGTTTTGCTTTTATTTGCCCATAGTTGCATTTAAAAATGCAACCGCAGTGCATCTGACCAGAAACAAAGCCTTTTACTCTGGATAATCCTCACACGGTCAAACTACAGTTAAACACTTGCTGACTGAGTGACAAATGTCTGAAAACAGAAGGAAAAAAAAGAAAATCCTATTATATATATTTTTTTAATATAATAGGATTTTTATGACATTGTTCTTGAAATGTTAGATATGTTTTGCTAACAGTGGGCCACAGCTCACCACACCGTAAAGCAAGACTTCATTAATTTATTTATTTGGTAATTAGAGTGAAGTGACCTTTGAAAAGATTAATATTGATGTTTCAGATTAGAACTTGTTGTTTCTTATTACAATAACCTGTGTGCACTTTTTGGCTGTCATTCAGATGTTTGTGTCGATTGACATATTTAGGTCCAGCTTAGTAACAACAGACTGGAAGCACGAGGGGAATATCTCTGGACTAACTTTAACCCTAACCCAAGCAAAGTCCTCATAGTGGGACCCAGATCCAGATAGTTGAATGAAACATAATGGTAATTGCAATCTCTTTATCAGAGATACAAGTCTGCTTAATAAACAGTCACATGAGCAAAATACACAATGTTAAGAGACGTCTTTGGAATTGTTGAAAGGTGTTTTCACACTTTTGATGAAGCTTCCAGTCTTTGTGCTATGCTAGAGACTAAACACTCCTGGACCGACTCCTCGCTGTGCTGAACACACAGATCGTTCATTTTCTCATCTGACTGTGATGTAGGTAAGATTATAAAATAAGAGGGGTTTGCTAAATGTTTGTATTCCTTTAATATGTACCAGAACATTATGAACTGCCCTGAAGCATCATGGTCCACTGAAAACAGGGCTAGTCAAAGTCGTCTTGATGGGTGGCCGGTTTAACATTTATGGGACAATTGTAAATGCAGGAAGAGTCCTAGAAATGAACTAATGCATTATATTTCTTATGAATGAAACACTTCATTCTCATGAGGGAGATGTCTTAAATTGTCTTTCTGAAAGCATGTCTCTCTTTAAGTGAGTCATCAGCTCTTTAAGGAGACCACGTGGAAACCAAAAAACATGAAAAGACATTTAGCAGTTGAGGTCATTTTGGAGGTGGACCACACGTCCAGAACAATATCTATCTGATCAGTCAGTTCAGTCTGAAACTCTGCAGCCCTCCTCATCGAGCACACTCTCCTCTCTCTCCAGCGTTCAGTTCGAAGCGGCAGCTTCAGCTGCTCGCTCTTTTTATTTGTTAAACTCTGTCATAATGTGTGTAATAAGAGAATTGTGTGCAATGTCTTCTTATTTGACAGTTCATCAGCATTGTTTTGTATAATTTCACTGAACTCCCATGTGAAAATATTTATGCTGCTCATTTAGCATTCACTTGTGTAATTGTCTCGTTCTTGTACGCTCTGACTGGGAAAATTTCTGTACAATTAAATATCCTGTGAATGAATTGTTTGGGACTTCCTTGGACCCCCTCCTTCTGGGACTCCCTGGACTCTTTAAGAACCACTTCACTGCACCACACACCAAATTGATGCTTCAGATATGTTCCTGCAAAGTGTTTTTTTCTTTAGCTGAATGTTTTTTTTCGTGCCGACGCAGATGCACAAGCTCGTTACCGTCGGCGTGCATTGCCATGGTTACCCCAGTCTCACCTAGGCTGCTGCACCCCGGGTGATCCCAAAAGGTAAATGGAGCTGAATGATCTTTGGAAGTGTGATTCTTTTCAATACACCAACACCTGGCGAGGCACGGCAGCCATTTTGATACTTTTTTTTCCCCTGCTTGACTGACTGACTGAATCCCCCCCACCCGCGTACTCTCTCCTCCTTCCTCCCCCACCTCTTATCCTGGCAGGTGCCTGGCTGAATGGGACATCATCGCCATGGAGATTGAGGCGATGACACTTGCACATGCACGCACACACGCGCGCGCACACAGTCACGGACTCAGAAATGAGACTGGCTTTCATGAGCGAGCGGCTGCACAGTCTGACTCGATGAAAAGTTGTCTCTCTAAAGGGAAGACAGCCGCGTGGATTGAGCTGTCACTTGAAGGGAACTCTGCTCTGCTCTTTCATCCCTCTGTGTGGAAATAGACGGATCTCCCCCTCTCTTTCATTCTGTCAAATGTAAACCTTTCCTTTGGGTAACTCCAAAGTAAAGCGCGAGCTCGGGAGACAAGCAGGTGGAGATAAATGTACTCCATTTAAAGAACATTGACCGAGGCTGAAAACACCCACACCCGCCCACACCCCCGCTTCCTGTCTAAAGCATGTCAGTGTACAGTGCCAGAGTGAGGAAGGTCTAACATCACAGGGCTTTCCCCACTCTCTCCCATTTTAGTGTGTGATCCATCCCAACGCTCCATGGGTCCTGTGCTTTCTGCCTGTTGGACTGTTGGTGAAACTGTTTCTTAGACACGTGAACTCCAACCCAGGATCTTCTGCATAAAAAATATATATATATATACTATATATCTATATATATTATTAATTATATCTAATATATATATATATCTATATATATATATATATTAAGTAAGTAATCATTGACTTCAGTCGATAGAGATTGGTGGTTGATTGGTTTTAAACTGTGTTGGTGAAAAACTATGTTTCTCCGGGGGGCATATATGCGGCCCCGCATGAAATATTTCTATTTCTGATTAATTCGTTGACATTTTGCCCTGCTGAATGTGCCCCCGAGGGGATCTGAAACACTCCATGCCTCTGCTGTGTTTACCTGTGAATAATAAAATAAATGTACAAGCGGACATTTCCTTACCTCGACTTCCAGTGTGTGTTCTTCTCTAATGACTCCTGTAGATTTCTTTGTGTTGTTGTTTTGGAACTGGAACAGGCACTGAGAGGTCAAAGTGTCACTTTCAGCTTTATTTTTGGTTCTTCACACCTTTATTAGATGAACATCAGGAATATAGAGCTCTCTTTGTAAAGTCCGTCTCAGACTTTTGATGTATTATTTTTATTACTGTCATATTACACTGGCTTAATTCTGGATTAAAAAGCAAATCTGTACAAATGAATGTACTAGTATGAAAAGTATTTATATATTCACCCCATCATTCAGCTCTGACTCAAGGTCCACTTAACTACATTTTTCCAAACATAGATGCAGTTTGTTGAACTATAATGAGTACGTATGTTTTTATGTAAGTTCAGTACAGTTAGCTGTTATGGTTTCATCCATTGCACTTTTAAGGTTCCAGCGCAGTCCAGTCATTTGGTGAAAACATCGACAGATTTTACGACTTGGCCAAGACTTGTTATGGACAGTTTAAATATTTAAATTGATGCAGCAGAAGCAGAGATATCATTACTTTTATTCAGCACATTCCTTACCCTCTGTCTGGCGCCTACATTACCCAAAATGCAGCTAGATCTCCAACAGTTTAGCTGGAGATTGAGGTGTGTCATGCTAGAAGCGGCATTACAGAGGTTTGCTCGTCGCACTGTGTTCTAATTCAGTGGCAACAGATTTGTTTCAGTTTCAAACTTCTTCAACCCCAACCAACATTGACTCAAGTGGCATCTTTTGAGGACTTCAACACAGCTCCCTCTGGAGACACTAAAGGCTTTATACAACATGTGAAGTTGTACTGCATCCTGAAATATACACTGAGAGCACAGATCTTCTGAAACAAGTTATGACGGCTGCAGTACCACTCTGGAAAACCTGTTGATGTCTTCATTCATTGGACTCAAGTAATATAAAGTAAGATGACCTTTATTTTATTAACTTTATGTTAGTTGATCCAGTCATGTTATATCTGTTTGAAAATATACAGATATGTATAAAAATATACTGTTCATCTAATGTGATTAACATCCTTAAATTAAAGATGAGAGTCAGCACATTAACTTCATAAAATCCAACACAACAACAACTGTCCAGACATTTACTGATCATCTGTGTTTCAATATGGCAACCTCCATGAAAGAGGACCCACTCCCACTGTAGAAAATAAAAGGAAAAAACAAAAAGGTTCTTATTATTCATGCATGAAAACATAGTTATGAATATTATATTCTATGTTTGCCTTATTTAGAAAATAAAGGCCCCAAATCTTACACACTGGATCTTTAAGTCTAGTTTTAGTTCTAAATCTATATCAATGTGCGCATAGATTTCTACTCATTGTTGTTACCCAGTACCTTCAGTTCTGGCTATAACAGTCTGTACACAAAACAGAAACAACTTTATGGACTGGACTGTTTGAACTGTTAGCATACAGGAAGTGACACTCCAAATACTGTTAAATAGAGTAGACATGCCTTGCACAAGTAGTGTGTATAAAGCTGTGCTACAAAACTTTTTGTTTTGGTTAAACTTTGTTTAGTTCAGTCTCACCACTCTCGTAGATCTTGTTTCCAGCAGCTGCAGGCAGCTGTTTTCTGTGAAGAAGCCACTGCAGATGACCTCCTCAGCGCCATACAAAAGGCACACGCAGTTTAAACCTAAATGTTGGACATAGAGGACCATTCAGCAGCTAAAGAGACAGATATTTTTCTCAAGAGCTACTGAAGACCAAAGCAGGGCTACTGTAAAAGGAGCGTGAACAATGGGCAAAAAATTTTATTAAAGGAACATTACGTAGAAAATGGTCATTTTGCAATTTAGCACCCCCAGTGTGTAATCCCACTGTGGTAAATATGTTCAGCTGCACACTGTTGTGGAGAAATTGCTGAAGTCAAAGGTCAATGGTGAGGTCAGGAGTTCAGAAAGTGTTCAGGAGCCTCTGATGTCTTATGCTGTATTATTTATTGACGCTTGGCCAAGGAGAATTAGAGACACTGTCAAAGTACATCAGAAGTGCCTGAGTCGGTCTCACATTCTGCCTAACTCATCCTGGTGGATCGACTTTAAACCCCAAGATAACACCACAAATACTACACGCCCAGAATTAGTCAAAGAGAATGTCTTTACTCTTGGAGGTGTTATTGTCAACATATTCTAGTCTGGAGGGACAGATGTCTGTTCACGCAGATTGGAACATCAATGGCCAGCTATCTATTATGACTAGGAAGGCAGCAACAGGTCTCTTTGACCCTGGCCACCACAGTGTTGAGATAGACTGGGACCTAACACACATGTGTATTTGTTCTGATTACATTACTTATGATCAAAAACATCAAGCATGGTCAACAACAGCAGACACAGCAGCAGCTAATATTACTGACTAGTCCAACAGCAGTCCGCCCAGCTCGGTGTCTGTCTTTCAGCCTTTTATTTCACCAAGCTCTCACCAATCACTATGAGTCAGTCCCAGATTTACCCCCAAATTCCACCGAGCATGTATCTGTCTTGTTGCGGCTGGGAAACTGTTTTGGTCCGTCCTCCACAAGAGTTCAAACCTCAACAGGATTGTGAAGCGTTTAGCCCACCAGACCAGAATAGCTGCGTATTCTCCGCAGAACTGAGTGGAGACCACTTCTGGGACAATTCTGAGCCGAACTGCAGAGGGACCAATGGGGTTTGAAAGAGTGACTAAAATAGCCGCTATAGCTCCAGCAGCCGGGTACACGGAATGCATTGCAGACGTGCCCGGTGGAATTTGGGAGTTACTCTTATCCAGCAGCTTTTTGCTAGCTCACTCTCATTTTCTCTTCTTAGCTTCCTCCATCAACGTCCTCTTTGGTCTCTTCTACTCTGTTATATCCGTAGAGTCTGCCGAGGGCAGGCCTCTTGCCCAGTTCCGGTTCTGGTGCACCACTGCCCGTCAGCATTCCCCTGGGTTCCAGGCTTTCCAGGTGGTCCTAAACGCCTGTGGTACAAACACTGACACTCCTCCGGTGCTCTGAGCTCACAGTCCCGGCAACCCGGCTAATAAACTGAGCTAACATTAGCTAACAGCCAATCAGACAGTGTCAAATAACAAAGTAGTTTTTCTTTATAACAATTTGGAGATTCAAAGATTTCAGTGAGCAACAGTGATGTACAATGGCCGAGCAATCATGAGATTGACAGTCACACTAACTGTTGCTTTGAACATGCGCTGGTACACGTGGTGCATACAGATGGATGACGACAAGTAAACATTTCTATGCATCTGCAAAAGTCTGCATTAATCAAGTCTGCAAACGACAGAGTGATATTCACACTCACTGGGGAGGACATTTGCTTGAACATATGGCCACAGTAATAAGCATGCACATACATAATGATGCACACGTACTACATGCAGGGATCGCTATAATTTGAATCGACTTTACAGGCAGATTGATTTTCCTTCAGGCAGTAGTTTTAAGTACAGAACAGATTGCAGCCCACACAAATGGCCTGATACAGCAGGATCCAAGCCTCAGTAACAATACCTTGATTCCCGCATTAAACCCACTAAAAAGTCTGTCTGAGAAACTAAGAAAACCACTACTGAGCTCTTCTTACAGCTTCAATCCGGCGGTGCGAATTAGTTGTCCTGTAGCTTTTATTTTACTGGCTGAGGAGCTGCATGTTAATGTTGGCCCGATGTAGTAAATAAATCAAGTTCAATAAAAATACATTAAAATTGGATATGTGTTAACTCCTGTCTGCTCTCAATCTCGTCATCCTGCTTGCCATGGGAATTACTCCTGTCAAACTATGATGAGAATGAGTCCAAGGGTGTTTTTAATAGAGCCTGTCAGTGTGGGACTGATGAAAACACACTGATATCTAAAAACTCATTTGATGCTGGCACAAAGGAAAACAAGCACGCGCGCGCGCACACACACACACACACACACACACACACACACACACACAGACACACACACACACACACAGCACACACACAAACACACACAAACACACATATGCAAACAGTGGTAGAAAAATGGCTGTATTGCTATACTTGCAAGGACCTTCCATTGATCACATTCACTTCCCTGAACTACCCTCAGTCATCTTTTGAAAGAAGAAAAACACAGTCTTCTTCTTTTTCTTCTTCTTCTCACAAAAAGTTCAATCCACAAGCAACAAAACAGCATCGCTCAATTCAGGACACTCCACACTTGATGTGGTATTACCACTTTCTACTTGTGTTTTGACCATTATCCAGTAATTGTCACTACAGTGGCTGCTGTTCAGCAAAGACACAGCTGTGATTGCATCTGACTGCAGGCTGGATAATTCAGACACTAAACTTAGGACAAAGGTAATTTGCAGTGTTGGGAACAATGAGTCATGCTGCTCGGTGCAGTCCCCTCACCTGGATACTTACTGACGGACATGCATAAAAAAACAAAAAACAATGCTGACATTCCCCATACCTTCTTATGAAGAATGGGGTTGTTTTTGATTTGATCTTTGATAAATATATTCAATAATAAGTAGCTTCAGTTAACCAAACTAAATGTACTGCATCCCTCAAGCAGATTTGCTGTAGTTCAACTTTGTTTGTACAAGTGCACAATTAGTCATCCCTGCACAGTTCGTCTGTGCAACATATATTCAAATGTGTTATGTGAATCTATTTAGTACATTTATTTACAGTATAATATGCACATACATGAACATACATTTAATCAATTAACATTTCATTGTTTTTTATTGAATACATTTTTTTAAATTTATAATAATTTTGATTTATTTATTTTAATTGGTCAAATAACAACAGATGTTATCTCATGA
Organism: Larimichthys crocea; assembly: GCF_000972845.2. Classification (NCBI taxonomy): domain Eukaryota; kingdom Metazoa; phylum Chordata; class Actinopteri; family Sciaenidae; genus Larimichthys; species Larimichthys crocea. The sequence goes on from NC_040028.1 coordinate 2,192,973, forward strand.
TGCTTTCCATACAGAGCAGGTCTAGACTGTACTTTTTATGTTATAATCAATTCCCACCATGAGCAAGCACTTGGTGACAGTGGCAAGGAAAAACTTCCCTTAAAGGCCCAGTGTGTAAGATTTGGGGACTGCATTTTCAGAACAAGGCAGACATGTAATATACGATTCAGAATGATGTTTTCATGCATGTATAATCACCTGAAAATAAGAACATTTTAATTTGCTTACTGAAAAATAGTCATTTTATATCTACAGTGAGAGTGGGTCCTCTTTCATGGAGGCCGTCATTTTGAAACACTGTGTTTCTACAGAAACCCAGAACAGACAAACTAAATACTTTTTTGTTGTTTCTCTTTACACTAGGAAGGTGAGGGTGATGTGAGGAGATTACAATGCAGCGATTACACCACTAGCTGCAACTAAATCCTATACACTAGACAGCCGGCTCACCGTGGTTACTGTCATCTTCTTACTATCAGTCTTCAGGTGTCTGAGTGGGCGTGTCAGTGTACACGTTTGATTGACAGCTGAACTTAGCTGTAGCTTTTAAGCAAAAGGCAGATAAAATGTTGTTATAGCAGCGATGTTACAGAATAATGAACACACCATTCAGCATCCTAAGGAACCAGTCTTGACACCTGCTGGATCGAAGCTGTTTTAAATGCCACTGCTGCCTGGCGCATTAGTTATGTAACCTGCGTCTGATAGCGTGTTTAGCGACTAAGGTGCAATGCAGGATGTTTACTCATGATAGATACGAAGGAAACATTAGCTATAAAGCTGAATATAAAGTTGAATGTGTCTCAGCCTCACTGCCAGACAGACATGTCACATTGGCATCACTGCTTTATGGAAATACAGTTTGAAATGAAACTATTTGATTGGCTTCATGCAAAAAAAATGTTCTGTTTCACACAGATGGAGAACTGACGGCATCTGACTGGCTAATGCAAAGACACGGGGCGTCCTGTCATTGTACCGAGAAAGACAGGACTGTGTAACCGACAACACAGATTGTATGCGGGACCAGAACAACAATTTAATTTCAGTTAGACTTTAAATAAGAAATGACATTGAAATCACCCTTAAGTCCATCATGTGTCTGTGGTGTGTGTGCTTCATCCTACAGAAGACTGCAATGCATGGAGCCCAGAGATAGTGACCTCATCCTCTATTAATCCCCGTTTGCTACATTTAGCAGCGACTCTCTTGCGACTAGAGCAACACAATGACTAAATGTTCTGTCTCATCAAAAGATAATTAATTTAAAGTGCTGTGGCAATTCTTCACATTCTTCTACACAAGGACACTGCCGTCCAACTTGGTCAGGTGGCTCCACTGTGCTCTGATGGAGTTGTGCTTTTACAGGGGAAGGAAAAACGCATTGATATGATTGGTCATTACCGCACCAGCTGTTAATGTATTCTGACCAATCTCATGCTGTTTGCGACTCTGCTGCAGTTAACGCTGTGCACCTCAGGCCACAAAAATTACCACAAATCACTCGCCACACCCTGTGCTCTTGTGCTGTGCGCCATTGATTCACAATGATAGAGCCCCAGGTGTTTGGACAAGCAAATATAAAAGCTTTCATAAAGTGGCTTTGGGTTGAATCACTATTGTGTTGTAGCAATCTGTGAGGAAAAGTAGAAATGTGAGCATTTATTTATATGTAATGGGTTATTAACCTAACTTTAAAGCCTGAATTCCAAATGCCAAACAAGCTATTAAACTCAGACTAATAAATTGTCATTTCATGGGTCTAAGCCTGGAGCCCACTACCTTGGTAGTGGTTAATGGGGACCCAAATACATAAATAAAACATGAGTAGTCCTCTCAAAGATAGAAGTACCTGAACAAACACACATGCACACTTTCGCACACTTACACACACACACAGATCTCCCTGTGAGGTCCATTCTGAGGCCTATTAAATAATCAGACGGGTTTCTTCCCCACTGGCAAAAATCAGAACCAATCGGCTGCTCCTCAGCAAACTGCTGTGTGTGTGTGTGTGTGTGTGTGTGTGTCTGTGTGTGTGTGTGTGTGCGAAAGAGAGAGACAGAAGGAGAAACGCAGGCAAGATTCTTTATATGTCGGTGTGTAGGTGTGTACGTACAAATACAGACATCGATGTTGTTTGGCTATGTGTGTGTGTATGTGTGTGTGTGTGTGTGTCCCTCCAGTGAGTCCTGCCATTCAGTCTCTGAGGAGCAGCTCCAGAATTAGCGCTGAGTATTTTCATCCTCCATGGTTCATCTCTCACCAATGACCCTGTTTGAATTCAGGCCTCAGCTTCTCTTTACCTCCAAATCCACCTCCACTCCTTTGATCTCACTCCACCGACCCCTCCCCCACCGCCATCCCTCATGCAGACAAGCTCACTCCGCTTTCTATTCGCTCTTATTCCTCTTCTCCCGTTACATACGCGTCCCGTTTGACTGATAATATTTAGCGTGAAGGTTGACATTGATACCTCAACAACTGAAGCTGCAAACAGCTTCTATTCATGCATGTAAAAACTGGAGGATCAGAAGGAGCAATGTTCAATTCAATTCAATTTTATTTGTATAGCCCAAAGTCACAAAGTACATTTGCTTCACAGGGCAATGTGAATATCATCCTGTGTTCAGAACAGTGGATGGTCTTCTCACCTCTGCGAAGTTACTGCAGGGGTCATGGGAATAAGCCCAACCATTCTGTGGAGTGTTTCGAGTTATTAAATGTAATTGCATTGATAGACAAGAACATTGCTATTAGATGCTTTTATTAGATGCATTTTGGGTAATATCTGGGGCGGCACAGTGGAGCAGTGGTTAGCACTGTCGCCTCACTGGTTCAAACCTCAGCTGTGGCCCTCCCGTGTGTGTGTGTATCTGCACATGAACTTCTGCATGGTTAAAATAAGGGAAGATTGTGATTTTAGCAAATTAACTAGAGTTGAGGTACATTTAGGGTTAGGCAAAAGAGGTTTATTTTGTCTGCAGTCAATCGATAACATTCTCTCTGACTGTTGAGCTCTGCAAAGGCTCTGGCTTGTCACCAATTTTCCTCACGTTTTCTCCAATCCAGTCCTGCTGGATTCAAACTGTAACTTCCAGTGCACATGAGGGTGGTTTTCAATAAGCATCAGCCAGGTCAAATTCTGAGGCTTTAGTTTGGAAACAAGTTCTTCAGGGTTCAATGTTTGAAACAAACTCGGTCATTCAACATGTCTGCAAAGGCGACAGTGTTTCTACCTGTTCTAAATAGCCACACTGGAAAGCAGGGAAGGTCCGTCTGTGTAGTTGTGTCACGCTGCCTTCCAGACCTCCAACATCTCCAACACGAGTGGCTTTGGGATTTCATTTGGGAAAGAACCAACGTCATCACTGCAAACCAGGATCCTTTAGCTCTTTATTTAATGCCATTACTAATAATGGTAAAAAAGTGTATTCATACTCCTGTGTGGTATTTGCAGTTCAAATCTTACAATCATACCTCATCATACCAATCATATCAGGCGTGAATAAATGGATCCAGATCTGACCTTCACTAAAAGGACTTCTTCAGTCTCGTATATAAACCAATTTTTGTTTTTTTTCTTTCACCACCCTTGTTTCTCTCTTTTGTCCTTCTTCTTCCACTCCTCCTCTGTCTAATCCTTTCTTCATGGCCATCATCTACCTAAACAAAAATGATTCTCCAGAGCCCTGACAGACAAATGCAGAGAGAGGCATGATGGTGAGCGAGGGGAGGATGAGTAGTAGGCGGAGGAAACAAAGTAAAGCTTTTAATCTGTAAATGGAGAAGGGTAATGGTCATTTAAGCATTAAGATATCCCCTCTGTCCGTCTGCTCTGTTTGTGTCTCCTTAATGCTCCTTAAACATTTATGAAGGCTGATAACAAAGAAAGACCGTAGCTACGCAGAGTAATCAAATCACTGCTGGTTATAGGGCTTTACTCGGAAGAGTGAGGGAGGGGAGAAAAAGAGCGAGAGAAGGGGGAGAGGCTGGGAATTAAGGGGAGAACACAGAGTGACAGTGTGAGAAATAGAGACAGAAAGGAGAGAAGACAAAGAAAAATATATTAGCTCTTAAAATAGTCATCTTGCAATGTGCAAATAAACTGCAGCGTGTTGCTGTCAAGAAGAATATACCACAATGTATATTATACTTTCCCTAAACACATCTCTCTGTCTCTCTCATGGGCCCTCCCCCCAAAACACCATATATTCATTTTACAGAGTGTGTTCACTGAAATTCATGACTCGTGACATTCACGGCTGAAAATAGTAGGATTTTACAAGCTAAGGTTTTGAGATGGATATTAAGTTAGATAATACCCTGTGGCAAGTTTTATACTGTTAGGCCTCATGGTATGTTTTTTTAATATGACACTGTCAGTGCAGAGGTGTTCAATCATGTTTCATGAAAGACAAAAAGTGTGAAGGTTTCCATTTTTACCTGAACACAGCCATCGACTTTGCTTACTGAAACCTTCAATCTTAGATCTGTAAATTATGGCCTTTTTCTTTTATACATGTATTATACACATTCTAAACTCTCCACAAACCTCTTTATAGAAGTTCATATTATTTGTAATTGTAGTAATTGAAATGGTGGCCAGCTTGGTTAATGTGATTTATAGAGACAGCAATTTAGTGGAGATTCAGTCATAATTTAAAAGCATGTATTTAAGCAGGAAGATTTATTTCTAACCTTGGACATATCAGTGATATAATATTCTAAATTGGTCCACTTACTCACATTTTTTCTGCTGCCTAATAATTGAATCTAATTGCCTTCTTCAGTGAATGCAACTGTAGCTCAAGGTTTCACCTGTTTTAACGGGTGAATTATAGGGAGATCCCACATGATATCCAAGCAAGTTTAAATCTGTGAAGAAGACTGTGAAATATGGTCAAAAGCCATGGAAAAAAGACATTTGGTGAGTCTCGATGTCATAGTCTCAGATGTACATGTTTTTAACTGACTTGCCCATTGAAAGACACTAGTGTGCATACTCAATGGGCCCAAAGAAGTGAAAGACTTTCCTAGCCAGTGAGCAGCTTTCACAGACATGAATGGGGCTCACCCTTGAATGCGGTATCCAGTTCTCTTTAATACATTTCAGGTAAGGACAAAAGAGCAAGGAGAAAACCAAGTGGACAAGCTCCCAAAAGTGGAAGGCCTTTTTCAGACTATTCCTACACTTTTGGACATGCATGGTGAAGTTGGGAAGCAGGTAATGCTAGCAGGCATTTGCAAGCATGAGATAAAAGCTGTTATGGTTCTAGCAAATCATGGGCTAACCAAGCACTTTGTCAAAGAACTAATACTAATCGGTAAGTGTAGGAGAGGTGATGAAAACCTTTGGATAATGGACTGTCTTGGTTGCAGTGATAACTAAACAGTGAGTCAGATCTCTCCTCAGCCGTAAGCATGTATGTGAGAAGTATCACAGTTTCACAGGACAAAGGTTAGTTAACAGGAACAGTCTTTTTAGAATAGACTGGAGATGTTAAAAATTATGAGAAAATGTCACAAAAAGATGAAGGGAGCTTGCAGATCCAAACAAAAATCCAACACTTGCATTGTAAGATGATAACAGTCAGCACAAAACTGCCATGAGCCTGCTAGCTGCTGAGTGTTTGCAAACCATGCTGGCTTGTTACAGATCTATGAGACAAATCTATGTCTATGAGACCTTTTCTGTGTATGAATACTGAATGTCATGGCATGCAGAGGACAAAGCAGCATTCTTGTCCAGGATCTTTGCTGTTTAACCAACATGGAGGTCCACATCTATCACATGCACGTCATCCATGATGATGGTCTTTAGGGTTTATCAGTAGAGATCTTGTGGCTGAGGGTGACTCTTCTTAATAACTGGATAGATTTCTGTTTCTGTTTCTGTTCTCAGAGCCCAAAGACATGATGTTCAATGCTACTGGGACTATGAACAGAAACCAAAGCACCACTGATCCAATCTCAGATAACATCCTTGAACAGACAAATGTGGCAGAGGTTATCTCTCACCTCCACTTTTAAAACCAAAGTCCAATACTTAGGTCACATGATGACAACTAAACCATCTCCATGACTACTGAACAAACTCCATTCACAGGCTAAGACCTATTGGGACATTTTCAACAAGTAGACTTGTTGCACTTTGAACTTCATCATGATCTACCTGTCACAATCTACTTTTCCCAACCTTTTTACTTCGCTTGTCTACATATCTATCAGATACAATTGGTCCTTTTTCTCTAATCTAACTGCTACATCCAGCGACTCCTTTCTGCTTTGCAGTTACTTGACCTTCCCAACCCACTCTCTCATCTGTTTCCACTGTCCATCATCAACCTGACCCATACCAGCACCTGTACACCAACCTGCTTGTCTACTTGCCTGCCTGTACTTTTCCCTGCCCAATTCCTGCTATTCTGTGGACTTAATAGAAGTTCTTGCTTCTCATGCCCAGGAGCTTTTGTATCTTTTTGTGTCAATAAATCATTGAACTGTCCCTGGCTGCCTCTATGGTGTGCAATTAGGTCCTATCCCTGTTTCCCCACCCACTGTGACAATACCATTTCCAAAGGTCAAACTTGCTTATTTGGTTATTTTGGAATCCCATTAGCTGCTATCTAGATAGCAACTCTTCTTCCTAGGGTCCACATAAGACACAAAACATTAGCAGACAGGCTAAGTCACTTATCTCTAACCCCAAAAATGTATAATGAATGTAAAAAGAGTACACTGTAATTGAAATGTGATCCGATCAGCCAGACCACATCTGGAGGTGATGCCTAGCTAATTTGCATATTGAGATTCGCTCACAATGCCGGCGGAATCAAGATAACATACATTATTGTTTAGCCATCCAGGAGCTTCCCAGCTGATGCTGGAGTATGTCATAGTAGACGCCGGCTGTCACTTGTCTCTCAATGAGTGGCATGGCTTTAAAAGGTTGTGCTAAGAGAATGTACTTACAAACACACCATTTCATTGTTTTTTCCAGCAGAATTGTATCTGACATAGTACCAGTTTGTTCTCTGCCCTCTGGCTGTGCACACTTCCTCGATAGATAGTGAAAAGGAATCCCTTTCTTTTTGGGACCAGTTAAAATTACGTTATGAATGATCAGTTCAGCATGACTAATGTTTAATCACCCACATTCCCCAAAATATTAATCCCCTATGAATACGACAGCTGACAGTGTCAGTGTTATTTTACATTTAGGGAAAAAATGACAATAGTGAATGGATCTGCAGCCACAACAACCTCTCTACAGTATTTCACTGTGCTTTTTAAATGAGTATTACATGTTTATAATATCAGATGTGGGTGTGGGGAGACATGTGGCACAAATGTATCAGAATGGATTTCACTTTTTCCACATGTGATGATCATTTGGAGTAATTTCATAAGTTCTATCTCTCCCTGCTGGTCCTTCCTCTCCTCTTGCTCCACTTTCTCCACTTCTGTCCTCTTATCCAAATCTCCCTCCGTCTGACCAGTGATGAGTTCTGGTTTGCGCTGATTCACAGTAGATGTGGCTGAGACAGCACGGCCAGGTAACAGCGAGAGGGTCAGCACAGATAAAGATGAATATCCTTCTAAAAGGAGGTAGAGATAGCAACCAAAGTACACTTCCTCATATACGATCTATACGGCCTATAGGTTGGCAGAAGCTCAGCCAGTCATCCAGCTGGCTTGCGAAGACGTGGAGGGGATGGGGGTGGTGGTGATGGGGGGTTACTCAGGGTTAAATGGAGCCAATCACAGACAGAAAAACAGCATTACACACCACATTAGGCATCATCTCACCGCTCTCTCTCCTCCTTTCTCCTCTTTCTCTCTCTCCCCCTCTCTTTCTCTCTCTCCAGGTGTGCAGCCAGCTGATAGTGTCGGCTCTATTTGCACATTCACTTGAAATTCTCCAGAACTAATAGATTCTACCAGATTCAACTAACTCAATAGTGCTGATCTGCAGCTTATTACAGCCAACCAGCCAACTAGCCAATCATTCAACCAACCAGCCAACCAAGGAACTGAACTGCAAATATAATATGAATATGAGGTCTGCATCTGGAGTGTAATCTATAAAGTCAATTCTGTATTTTTGTTTTACGATAAACTGAGGCAGTGCAGGAAGCTTAATAACATCTCCCGGATGACTGCCTGCTGCACAGCAAATACACTCCATCTCAACAAAATGTATTAATCTTGTATATTGCTGTGGTCAGGTAAACATACACCTTACCAAAATAATGCAGAAGAAAAAAATATTTTCAGCATGCACGCCATGTACCCTGGAATAATATGCTAGATTAAAGTATCCATGACTCATCACATAAATGAAGTCACGCGTAAAAATCCATGTGTGATTTGTAACTGAACTCAGTTTGCTTTTGTGCGCACGTCATTCTTAGAGATGTATTGATGTCCAACAAAGTTTAGCTATTCTTAGATCCAAAGCTGCACTTGTAAATAAAAAAAGTGGATAAACCAAGGTTATGAACTTTAAAATACAATGTATAATAATAATATAATGACTTTCGACCTTTAAAAAACTTGTAAAAACCTTTCTATTTCGAGAATGCTTCCCTGCCTAACAAAACTAACAAAAATAACAACTACTCTGTGCTCCTTTACACCTTTCTCAGCTTATGTCCTCCTCTGTAAGTCGCTTTGGATAAAAGCGTCTGCTAAATGCAATGTAATGTAATGTAATGGTCTGCCTGCAAACCTGCAACAGGCTGATGAACAACAGCGTATGATGTAGGTAATTGGTTAAAACTACAAAAAAAACCCATCATGGATCAGGAAGATGCCAGCAGCACACAAGAACTATACACTTATTTTGTGGTCTTTCTTAGAATTTCTCGAATGATAGTTAAAATGCTGTCCTTACTGTGTTTTCTGTCTAGCTCTTGAAATTAGTTATTACTTGTACTGCATGGAAGGTTTGTTTTTCTTCAACACAAGGCTTGGCTTGATAATGGCTCCACTGGTAGATTTGAGTTCATGCCCTCAAAAAATGTCCTTTAAGGTTCTGAAAATAATATTTTAATATTTTCAGATTTTTTGTTTGGGTGTAGTGGTACTGCTTATGAACTTTCCAACAAGTTTCCAAGTTTTGCCTGTTTTCACTAGAGGTGACGCTCAAGTTACTAACAAAATCATCTTCCTGAAAACCCACCGGACACGTCTCTGTCACGTTGCAGGTGTGACGCTGTTTTGGTCCGTCCTGCATGCGACTTCAAACGCGTTTCAGAAGCGTTTAGCCCACCAGACTTTGTTTACTTGCTCAAATTTGGTCATTCCATGGTTTATGTGCTTCTAAATATGCTTCTACATGTGTAAATATGCTATGTAGGTAATTTGTTTCCCTTTTGTCTGTTTTTATGACCAACAGTTTGCATGGGAAATTTATTTTGAAAAACCACTGGATTCTCTATGCTGTTTCTGAGCCAAGCAGAGGCCTGCTCCTGGCCCCATATCATCTCGAGTCCACGCCCGATGCAGTTTAGAGGTCAGGGTTTACCCTCTGATGGTCATAATCATAATTATAAGTAACTTTCATGACGGTCAAACCAGTAGTACCTGAGATGCAGTATCCTGTCATGGACTAAACGTATGGGGTGCCGTTTGTAAAGCGTCTCGCTCTGAAAATAACAGCAACATTTTGTCACATTTAGCTAAAAACAATGTCTAAAAAACTGGTTTGAATTTTTGAGAGTCACTTTTTTGCACATTTAGAACAATATTTGTGAACTTAGAGATATTTTAAATATTTAAATCCAAATGTTAAATGTAAAATCTAAATGCTAAATCTAAATCTAAATGTTAAATATAAATCTAAATGTTAAATATAAATCTAAATGTTAAATATAAATCTAAATCTAAATGTTAAATATAAATGTTAAATATAAATATAAATGTTAAATATAAATATAAATGTTAAATATAAATATAAATGTTAAATATAAATATAAATGTTAAATATAAATATAAATGTTAAATATAAATATAAATCTAAATGTTGAAGCTAAATGTTTCGGGTGAAACTAAATATTTAGCTAAAATGCAAATTCAAATGCCGGTAACCGGAAGTGCCAAAATAAAAGCTCGAGGAGGTCAGAGCGTGTTTATAGTGGCAAATAACGAATAAAACCCATCTTATCCGGGGAAATGGACTCTTGGACATGGATTATCGTGATAATAACTAACTAACACTTTGACTGATCTGTCATTTTCGCGGTGTAGGATCGTCTACACCCGCCCGCCTTCACCCCGGTAAACTCTACTGTCGGACATACCTCTGCAAACATGTCAATAAATGACAGATCAGTCAAAGTGAGCCCCCTTGTGTCTGGCTATAGTGGCTACAGGTCATAAGTCCCGCACCCTTCATAAAAATGACACTAAAAACTCAAAGTACTCTTCAAATAAAGTTTATCCAAACGTGTTTGTTCATCTAGGTAGTTATTATCACGATAATCCATGTCCAAGAGTCTATTTCCCCGGATAAGATGGGTTTTATTCGTTATTTGCCACTATAAACACGCTCTGACCTCCTCGAGCTTTTATTTTGGCACTTCCGGTTACCGGCATTTGAATTTGCATTTTAGCTAAATATTTAGTTTCACCCGAAACATTTAGCTTCAACATTTAGATTTAGATTTAGATTTAACATTTAGATATATATTTAACATTTAGCTTCAACATTTAGATTTATATTTATATTTAACATTTATATTTATATTTAACATTTAGATTTATATTTAACATTTAGATTTAGATTTAGCATTTAGATTTTACATTTAACATTTGGATTTAAATATTTAAAATATCTCTAAGTTCACAAATATTGTTCTAAATGTGCAAAAAAGTGACTCTCATAAATTCAAACCAGTTTTTTAAACATTGTTTTTAGCTAAATGTGACAAAATGTTGCTGTTATTTTCAGAGCGAGACGCTTTACAAACGGCACCCCATATAAACGTTTGTCTGTGGCAGCTTTCAGCCTTACAGGAAATCATGGCGATCAGTAAAACTTGGCAAGAGCAGATTCAAAAATCTTTGTTACATCTGGTCTTGCCAACATCATCCAGATAGTGAGACAGTTTTACTGTATGTATGTATGTACTGTATAAAAAACAGCCTGTCGGTATGACTTTGAACCCATGTTAGGTGATTTTACATGTAATTTTCAACAATGTGATTTAAATGGAAAGACATTTGTGTCTGTTAATGGATGGAAGAAGAAAGCAGTTAAAAAGTGGCAGGAGTACTTGACACATTAGTGTACAGAGTGGGAGGAAGAATAATTTAAGAGATAATAAGAAGAGGCATGAAAGAGGAAGAGAACAAATAAGTGTTTGTGTTAGACTGGCCATAAACATATATATTAATGAAACAGAATGCAAAAGGTAACTAGATGACCATGAGGTATCATTTCAGAGGTCATAGGATCATAGGATTCCAGTTTTTTACAAGTTAATGGCTGTCATGACTGTAGCTATGTCTGTATACAGAGAAATAATAGGACGACAAAAAAGCTGAATGGATGAATTTGATGATCCAAGCTTTCAACTCTCAACAATGTTCAACCCTTATTTGTCCTGAAACTCTTGAGATTTTTCATGTATCAAAAAACTATTTTTTCTCCTGATGTTGTCCAACAGATATTGTCACTTTCAGCCAAGTCATTCAGCTGTCACTCTGAATTTTGCCAAAGACAAATGGTTTATGTCTTCTTCTACGTATTTGATCCAATCTTCACCATATGTGACAGAAAGCATTTTTGGATGCCTATACCGTTCAGCTATAGCATGCCAATGGATTTGGCAACAAGAGGTAGGGAGCCGTACTGCTGAATCGTTCTGCCTGATCAAGATCACAATTAGTCAGCAGAAACAGAAGTCCTTAATGTACCTGTAGGCCTACACAGATTTCAACTGTCACTTTAGAAAGACATACTGAAGTTGAGGTCAACTTTGGCTCTCATTGTGACTCTTTTCTGATTGTATCAAAAGAAAAGACGAGTCAGGTAAATAGTGTGAATAAAGCTAGTTCAGGTAATTTGGGCTAAGCTACCAAGAGACAGCTAGATTTTGAATCTATTCAACTGAATAAATTCTGAACTGTCTCTGCGGGCCTCTCTCCAACATCCATTTCCATTTTCCCCAAAACACATTTTTATGCCCAATGAGTGCACAGGCGGAGTGCATGCAGGCAGACAGGCTGCCTGCCTGTCTGCCTGCATGCACAAACAGGTAGGCCAGCCAGTCATTTCATTTAGGCTGAATGAAAAGATTGTAAAGCATGTAACAGTGTGGATGTTCCCATCAGCAGCAGGTGTATTTTAAGTGCTATTAGCAAATTTGAGTATACTAATAGGTTGAAAGTTGAAAGACAAGGATTCTTTACACATATGGAGGCAGATAAAAAAAATAATACAAGAAGAAAGAACTTTACATTTGCGATGTTTAATATTTTAACTGAATTAACCATGGCTATATGCCATGGTGAGTTTTTTGAAAATGTCGATGGATGCAGTGTTGCAGATTTCCAGAGCTCCAAAGGGTGGGGACTGCAACACTGAGGGCTCTGTCCCCAAAAGTCTGCAGGTCTGTGTACAGGTTGGTGACCAGACATACAGTAATAGGGGAAGAGAGGCAAGGACATGTAGTGGAGCAGGAGGATTTTATAGAAGATACAGGACTTAAACTAGTGAAGGAGTGAGGTTTAAACTATCAGCTGCACATACCAAAGCCTTCCCAGGGCTTTGGAGAGGCAGCACTGAGACTGGCATGCAGCAGGCAGCAGAAGGTGCTGGTGAACAGAATCCACATTGGCCTGGAAGAAATGCAGGAACTTGAAGCACAGGTTGGTGGCACCCATATAGTGGGGTACCATTCTAGAGTGATTATGTTGGCTGCTAATGGGAAGGAGAGCTCAGAGTTTTCAGATTTTTTTTAAGTTTTGGTTTCAAGAAGTGGAATTATCTCATTCTCACTTCTCAACCTGACTCCACCAGTGAGCCATGAAGGTACCACCACCACTTGTAGTCATCTATGGGCATCCAGAGCACTATCATAGAGAGACCGGAACAAAAAGGAGATTGCTTGGTGAAAAGTAAGCAAGTTAAACTACCTGGTAAGTTCTTAAAACATATGTTAAAATATGCAGTATGTTTCTTGATTTCAGCTATTCATTATATGTTACTATTGACTACATTACCATTGCCCTGATTGATCTGAACTCAATTTATAAAACAAGGAGTTTAGAATTCAGATGTTTTAGATGTAGTCATGATGTAGTTATTGCAATTTGCAATTGCAATGTTGCTGTGACATCAGGGGGGCCGGATGGTTTTCAATATGACTCAGCACATATTTAGACTTCTTGATGATTTATTATTTCAAATTGGTACAGCTACTTGTACCAGTCAATGAGAAATCACATGTTGGCAACACAAAATGTAAAGTTACAAAGCAGAAGAGAGAACTGCAACACTATAAATCAGACAAAACCTTTTCCTGTCCATGAAACTGACAAGCATATATTTTATGCGTTTTAATACCTTTATCTATGGTGGATACATTTAATATATGGTAGAGAAGTCTGCCAACAGATTGGCTGAGAAAGGTGAAGTTCTCGAGTTCCCATGACCCTAGTTATATAACTAATTGTTTAATTGTGAAATATTAAGAACAGGATGAGATAGTGTTTCAAAGTTTAAACACTTTCTCATCCTAAAAGACTACTACTCACTTCACTACTTCACTTGCTGGTTGACACCTGATACTTGTCTTTTACCCCCCTTTCAACAACAAGATCCAGCTGTGCAGCTGTGGTTTTTATGTCTATCAACGAATTGAGCAGTTTGAACTTCTTGATGGTCAATGCTGCACTACACAACAGTTCAATCAGTTCCTCCAAGTCCCTTTGCACATCTGATGTGTTGATGGTGAACGGAAAGTGAAAGAGTCCAAAGTCCTTCTGCAGCTAAGTGCACACAGTGACCGTCAAACCTGTGTACAAGCCTTGACAGTGTGTTCTCCGTATGTGTCAATACTCTTGTCACCAACTGGTTGAAATTTTAGACAGAGGAAGTGGACTGGGTTGAGCTGGGATAGCTGTGCCTTCCAAAGAGCCAAAATTGGAAAGCATGAATCCTGCATACTGCTCAAATTTGTTGTGGCCCTGCATGTAAAAATTCAACACATTTAGGTGTTCCATAAATTGTAATTTAATATCCAGTGAAAGTTCCAGAACACTTCTGAACTTGGTTTTGTAACCACGTCTGTTTTTTTTCTTACAATTGAGGGTGTGCCATCGGTCGATGTACTAATTGGGTGACTCCAGTCCACCTCCAGTCTGTCCAGGGACCTAACAAGGCTTTTGGAGATGTCATTACCTGTGATAGTGTCTGTAATTGGTACCACCACAACAAACTCCTCGTCAACAGTCAAAAATGCATCCACACCATGGATAAATATTCCTAATTGGGCTACCAGTCAATTGGTGTCTTCCCCAATAGCAATAGAGGACTTCACCTAACCTTTTAGTTGAGTGATCAAATCTTCAGCAAGTTCCCCAATTCTCTCAACAAGGCACACCAGCTGCCTTTAGCATGGAGGTCTTTACAAATTCCCCCTCTTGGAACATCTTGTCTTGATGCTGCAGCAATTTTACTGGCAATGATAGCTGATCTTAACTACAATGTCATGTGTGTCTCTCGACATTTTGAAAATACAGATTGTTGTATTTTTAGAGATGATGCTAGCTTTTTCACTTTTTCATTCCAGAGATGTTTTGTTTTTTGTACTTTTTTCTGCATGGGTCTCATATTACTGTTTGATGCTATACGCTTTTGCCACAGCCACTTGTTGCAAGAAAGTGTGGAGTTTGCATTCTCTCTCTGTGTCTGCCTGGGTTCTCTCTGGATTCTGCTCCAGCTTCCTCCCCCAGACCAAAGACATAAAGGTTAATTGGTGACTCTAAATTGCCCGTAGGTGTGAATGTGAGTGTGAATGGTTGTTTGTGTCAGTCCTGTGATGTACTAGATAATTAATTATAAAATAAATTGAACTTTTGTGATCCCTTTGACAAGCTCATTACAACATTTAAAACCATGAATGTTTTGAAGTGAAGACAAAACAAGTTTTCTGATCGTCTGGATTCAAGGTTCAAAGATCTATGAACAGTGAATATTCAATGAACAGCGTGTGCTAATTCAGTCTGCATGCATTAATACAAAAGGTGTGAGTTTGTGATTGAATACATGCATAGAACATTCCTGCAGTTCTGTCAAACTCAGGTTATTGTGGAGCTTTTTGTCTTTGATAAAGTTGGCAGTAAAGACACAAACAGGAAGTGTGCTATAGCTTAAAATGGCTCAGTGGGTAGACAAGTCCTAATTGTACCTGTGTGAAGTGTACACGGCTTGACGCGCTTTTGCTTGGCACCTTGCAGCTATATTTGTCAGGTAAATATGGACAGATGCAGGTGTACTGCCATGGTTTCCATTGCAACCACTAAACAACACATACACGTTCCAGCTGCTGCTCACAATGATACTTTTATCCTCACGTGTAGCACGGATATAACATGAGAACAACCTGGGTAGAAATCACTATATGTTGTTTTCTGGGTCTTTTTCTTTTCTGTCTGGTAAGTGCTTTCACTGCTGTGAGCATAACAAAAGGTCTTTTCACTTGTTAATAGTACTCCAAATTCATCTGAGCATTTCTTAATGAAGGTGCAGACCTGGAGATGATTAGATCATGTCAGCTTGGCTTTGTTAAAAGGTCTTTGCAAGGTTATCCTTGAAAATCAAACAGAATCGACTGTCAGAGAGTAAACACAGCAGAATATCAGCGTGATAACATACACTGACTGAACACATTGTATTTTCTTTTATATCTAACGTTAAAGGATGACAGACACACTGGGAAGAGTGTACAGTCAGATTTCATGAATACTTTACTTAAAGCTGTTAATGAGCACATTAAAGATCTACAAAACATCCATGAGTTCTAGGCAATATACATCTGGGTCTCTAGCTGTGCTCGTGGCATGGCTGGTGGGATGGACATATGGTTTGTTGGATTGGTCTAACACTGACATACATAGGATTGTTCAGTCTGCAAGCTTGCAGTGCACAATGTACAGATACAGACATAAATCTACAAGTTTACAAAACTATGGGCACAGATACAAAACCCTGCATTTAAGCACACTTTTTTGAATGATATAACATTCCATAGTTGGCATGCTAAAATGAGCTAACGAGTACTACACACAGAGCTCAAGTTGATAAACCAAAAGTCATAAACCAAAGTACTGGTCAAAGTCAGTAGGATACAGTGTTAAAGAATGCCAAGAAATGTGTGCCAATCCATCTATATTATGATATTTCACTTCATAAATGAAAGTAAGATTCATCCCCTGGGTCTCCAGAACATTCCTTTTCCCTTCACTAAGTTAGTCTTGATCAATGTTGGACACACAGCTTAAAAAAAAAATCCAAAACACAATCACATCAAAAGGTTTGTCGCAACCCCCCTAAATTTAATCAGTGTCAGCTGATCGATTTGGTCCAATAACATTTATTAGAACACCTATCATCGTTTTATCTCATTTGTATATGTGGAAAGTCAACAGGAAGCCAGACAGCTCAAACAGGGCAAGTCTCAAATGTGCATGCTCTCAACCAGCATGGCCGCAGAGCTGCAGAGCTGCAGAGCGCATGCTCTATGAGACCAAAAATATGAAAGCATGAAGAAGCCTGCTGAGACTGTTTTGCCTAATGTGCCCAGGAGGCATCCTTCATACAGTAGGAATCAATAGGGCGCAAACTGGAAATAAATCATCCCAAAACAGATAAAGAGGACTAATTTAGTTATGATAACATTGTTTTCACCTAGTTAATTACTGAGCTCTGAAAACACGACAACGTCCTTAAAAAGAAGTCAGATGTGGGCACACGTATCTTTTCTGAGCAGTGAGGGATTATCAATGTTATCTCATGTGTGCACACATTTGCTTCGACCTCTAAATAAAGACATTTTGATGATCTCGTTGAACTGTTGTTTTTTTTGCAAGTTGTCTAATTGCCTGGCTGCTCGTGTTTCTTACCCTTGTTGTAATTATGTAATACAATGTTTCATAACTGAATTCCTTTAAACCAGCTGTTTCCAAAACATTTCAGATCGATCAAGACCCAAAAGACAAATTTGGTGTCTCCTCAGGACCCAAACTTATAAGGCTTTCACACCACTGCAAGCTAACTCGCTGCCTCTGGTCATTGTTGTCACACCGCGGTGAGGTCAAGCTGGGTTTTTGTTATGTCTTGTCATTTCCTGTTTTATTTTGAAAGTTAACTCTCCTCTCGTTTCAGGTCACTTGCCCTTCCTCATGTGTCACCGGTCTGATTGTCTTCCCCGCCCTGATCGTTTCCACCTGTTCCCCATTACCCTGTGTATATATTGTCTGCGTCTCCCTTTGTCCTGTGCCGAAGTGTTTCGTCTGTCTCAGTGTACACCAAAGCCTCGTTCCTGAACCATAGCCATAGCCTTGCTTTTGTGATCTTCTTGTTTTTCCTCGTAAGAGTGATTTTTTTTGTTGTAATTTCGTAGCCTTAGTATTAGCCTCATAGTTCCGGAGATCTTTTGTTTCTTTCCTCGTTAGAGTGATTTTTTGTTGTATTATCTTAGCCTAGCCCCTTTTGTTTCTGAGAGATTAGCTTAGTGTTTTGTCAGAGCGTCCTTAGTTTATGCCCCTTTGTTGTTTTCCTCGTTGAGAGTGATTTTGATTTTGTTTATTTCTGATTTACCTAGTTCAGTGTTTTTTCCTCTTCGGAGTGATTTTTGGTTTCTCTTTATTCAGGCCTACTTTTATAGCCTCATTCTTTCGAGTGTTATTGAAGACCCGAATTAAAGCTTCTTTCCGCCTAACTCTGCACCTGAGTCCTCATTTGAGTCCCGGCCTGACAATTGTAATGAGGGGAAGGCAGGACAGGGAAAAAAATTGACTTTCCCCAATGCCTCGATGTTCATTTTTAAGCTTTCATTACTGGATGGACATAGTGTTTACTGGATGTAACTCCAGTTCTATGAGCATGTGTGTAGACCTCTAATTTAATTGTCCACATCAAAATAGATAAGTGTCCTTTCTTCTTCTACTTTAATGTGGAAATTCACGTCTTGTAGCATACTTATACTCTTTACTCTGCAAACCAGTGATCCAATAAAAATACATCCTGCTGTTTCTCCTTCATTGTGGATTATTCGACACTGGCTGACACTTTTCCCACAACTGCCCAGTAAGATCACCTACCTGTTATATTTATTATCCAATCAAATCATAATGACACTGTCAGTGTCGTAGCTCTGTGTATTATAGCTGATAATGAAACATAGTAGCTACTGAAATGTTAATGTGTTGTCATAATAAAGGCTTGTAATCAGTGTTCCTCAGTCAATTAGTGTTTTCAGAGATACACAAGGTAAAGTACCTCAAGCTAAATGTTGTCTACAGCTCATCACACTGAAGTTGTCATCTGTGGGTGTTTATGTTGAAGAACAGAGTGACAGTGGCAGCTTAATGAGAGCACGAGTCTGAGATTTGTCAACGAAGAAAAAAAAAGTTGCTCAAAGAGTTTCCCATGACTGAGTTAGCACTAATGTTGCAGACACGATGTCATCGTGACATTGTGCCATTTGTTCTGTGGATTGGAGTGAGAAGGAAGAAAGAAGGGAAGGAGAGGAGAGCAGATAAGAGAAGGAAGGAAGGAATGAGAAGAGGAGGCCAGGCAATGCAGAAAAGGCAAGGAAAGAGGGCACGAGGAAGGCTGCAAGACATACATGGATGAAGAAAAAGCGCGAACAGAAGGAAAGAAGATGACACGGAATAAAGAAGTGAGGGAAGAAAAGAAGAAGGAGGGAGGCGCAGGTACAGAAGAGCAGAGAAGAGGAGGAAGAAGGAGAGAGAGAAGACAGAGAGGTAATGAGGGGGACAGCAGAGAGAAGAACGACTACAACGCTCATTAAAGAAGAGAAGAGCTCCATTAAACAGCAAACCGTCCGTGTGTGTGTGTGTGTGTGTGTGTGTGTGTATGTGAGTGTGCGTGCACATGTGTATGTGCATCTGATATGTGTGTGTGTGTTTGTGCACTCCAGTGACTGCAGGGCTGTTGTCTGTACCTCATAAGTATAATGATGGCACATAAAGGAACTTCATAGCATTACACACACACACACACGCTCACACACAGGCAGTCCAGACTGCAGTGGCTCCTAGCTTCTAATTACATATTGATACAGCAAACAACACAAAGCTAGTATCATAAATGAACAGAACTAAAGCTGTACACTGAAAGAAAACGGGACAGTCAGCCTGACACACACACACACACACACACACACACACACACACACACACATACACACACACACCAGCAGCAACTATTATAATGCCCAAAAATTAATGAGCTGAATTGTAACTGTAATATGGATATGGCTTCGCATCCTGACGAGAATCCATAAAGCAGATCCTTTATTATGGTTTTATGAAGAACTGAAGCATTGCAGAAAACTTAATAACACTGTTTGGCTGACTGACTGGCTACGTGCCTGACATCTTAGCTGCGCTGCAAAGAGAAAAAAAAATTCTGATTGAACTACTTGTATTCAATCTCAAAATCTTTTTTCATTCCCCCCCCTCTAAAACAAGTGAAGCAAATTCAGAGTGAAAATGCAGCTGTGACACAAGTTTAATTTCTGTGATGCCGATGGATGAAGGCTTAAAACAGTCGAAGCCTTTCATCTTTTTCTGAGAAATAATAATGTGATTGCTCATCATGGATCAAATGTTGGCGAACAGACCACACTATGGGCAGTTAGAAGGCTGTCGATAGCTATTGGTCGGTGTCGCAGCTGGATTTGTTTCATATTATTTTTGCCTCCAGAATATTTTTAGCTTCTCTTTAAAATGCATGACTTCCATTCAATCAGGTTCAGGGACTTTTAATTAGTTCCATTCTCTCATCTGCTTTGTCTCCACATTCATGCCTGCTTGCTGAATGTGCCTTAAAGGAACAGTCCAACATTATTGGAAGACATTTTAGCGGACGTTCAGACTGAAAACAGCCGGAGCTGTGTTGGTGAGTCGTGTTGTTTCAAGAAGTTTGATTGGAGTAACATGTTAACACATATAAAGGCTTATCAGATGGCAATGATGACAGCTAGGATTTCATTACAGCAGACCCTATTTTATTGACTTCAAGATAGAACATAGAAATAGTGTTTACATTACAAAGTAAAGTACCATTAATGTGCACTTGCATGTTTGTGATTGGACACTTGCCAAATCAATCAAGTTGATCCAGATTCAATCTTTTTTGCTCAATGGCCAAGCATTTTTCTTCTCCCCCTCTCTCCTGCTGCGCTGCAGGACTGGCTCTATTCAAATGAATGAGAGCCTTTAACGTCACCATGTTGACATGATAACAATGATACTACGACAGATATTCATGAGGTATAGTCTTTCTGCTGTCTCATCTCGCAGGTTCTCATGGATCGTGGATAAACACCTAAATCTGGGTTTGTGGTTGAGCCTGCTGCTGTGATCTTGTCTGATGCCCACTGCAAATACTACTGCTAAAATCAATCTTTATTATTATTATTTCTGTTATTCTTCACATTTAGACCCCGTCCAACCCCCATGAATCATTTTCTGCGTCTTGAAGGAAGTTTTTCCTCACCGCTGTCGCCAAGTGCTTGCTCATAGTTGGAGTTTTTGAGTCTCTGCAAAAGAGTACTTTCTAGACATGCTCGATGATTGGACCATAAAAATTGTATTTAAATAATAATGTGAATAATAATAAGTGTATAATAACATGAACATGGAACATGAATATTTGTAGTTTTAAATAATCCAGTAATTATTGACACATTTTATTCTGAACCAGAAGTGTTAACCTGCTGCTGGCTGTAGACCATCATCGCCTCTGCGGAGCATTAGGGTTCATCCTCTGGTAATTATGATTCCATGGTAATCCACCCAATAATCATTGTAAACGGACAACATTTAAATAATGCTTTTCTAACTTAGCAGATAAAGCCCTTCACCTCTGATTGATCCATTCACACACACTGATGTGGTGGTGGGGCTGCCATGCTCATTAGGCCGTGAGGGCGGCTCTTCAGTTCAGTGTTTTGTTCAAGGACACTTTGACATGAAGACAGGAGAATGAACCACCAACCATGTGATTAATGGTTAACCCACTCCACCTCCTGAGCCACAGCTGCTGAGATATTTCACTCTGGACTAACCGCCACTGGCATCCGGCGTGCTGTGTTGGTCTGGGTATTTTGCTACAGGCAGCGGGGAATTACTACAAACCAGGAAAGCCAGTTTGAGTGACACATGCCTGAGTTTAACGGACGCCAAAAACCTGCACAGTGCGATATTAACCCATTAGACGTTGTAACTCTTGTCCTATCGAAGTGACCGTCTCAACGACTGCAAGATGATCACACCACAAAATGTTACACAAGGAATGCCTGCATGCAAGTATTTCATTGGTGGAGGTGGAAAAGTCTTTTATTATTCTATCATTGTTATTATTTATTTAGTTTTATTAGAAACATAAAGTAGAAGCCCGTGGAGATACATTTCACTAGCATTGAATGTCACCTGACTGAAGGTGGAGGTCACCTTGTGGGGACATTTGATCACTCCTTTGTTCCTTTGTTCACACACACAGGAGCAGTAGACCTGCCTGCATTAATGGAGTGATGTCAGAGTGATGTGACCCTGACCAGTCCACACTCACACTGGACTTCCCTTCTTCCTGTGCCAAGTCCCTGAGCTATTCCTGCCCCTTAACTGCTTCACATGCTGTTGGGTAATGGGTTAATAATGCTTTGTCTTTTATAAAGTCAAAGCACTTTTACAGCTGTCAGAGAAATGTAGCTAAGAAATGCTAAGTCATATAAAAGTACCTCACTTTACTGCTTACATTTCACCCTTGTTGATTGGCGTTGATGCCTTATATTGCCTAATGCAACCCTGTATGCTACATATTTCATTTATATATTACCAATTGTTTTTATAATTATGTTTTTGACGTTTCATTGAGTGAATAAGACAATACATTTAAGGTTGAAGTCACAGGGATGTGGTTTTGGGTGCTGTGACACCAGAGCTCCAGGCTCATGTCCAGACTTTGGTGTCTGGTGAGGTTCAAGCAACAAAAACTTTGCTTTGGAATGACTGTGTACCTTGGAACTGTAACAACATGGACTCACTAACCCAGAGTTAGATGAGAAGATCAATATCAATTTTCATCTCAGTGTGTCCAGTCCACAGATAGAACAGAGGACCTGATTAGCCTAGTTTAGCACAGACACTGAACACAGTGGGAAATTGCTCTATAGCTGCTAGCAAGGATAAAAGTGAAATAATATGCCTCGCAACATCTCCAGAGCTGTCGAGAAAAAAAAGCCTTTACAACAAGCTGCGCTTTTACAAACTCTGCCAAATGTTAGGAGTGCTGAGCTCTATTAGCCTGGAGTAACACAAAAGATATGGCTACTGTAATCTTCATGCTGGGTTGTCTTTTCATCTCAGAACTGGGAGCCCCACATCCTGCAGCTGTATGCGCCCTCGCTGCACGGCCGTCTCAGATTTGCTGCTTTCTCAAAGAAGAAAGAAATAGTGCTTTTACTCACTGTGATGTAATAACAGCAGATTAGGAGCCATTAGAAACAGGCTTTTGTTACACCATAATTATCAGGCAAAGATCAGAAAATGACATTTAATTTGGTATCACATTATTAACTATAGTGGAGTCCCATTATGTTTTGTGATTAGAATCTTTATCAGGGACACACACTGTACTTATGATGCCCTGGCTCAATACACACATCCTGATAAGTTCATACAATATTTATAAAAAAATTTTTTTTTTAATTCAGCTGAAAAAAAGTAGAATTAATTGAAGTACGTGATGGTAAATAGAAGTCGAGGATATCTGACGGGGGCACCTGTTCTGCCTTTTGGCTCCTGATGATCTGACAGTGGACCGGGCAGAGCCATAATTAGACAGACAGCTGCCTCTAAGAAAACAACAAAACAGACTCATGTAGCTTACAGTACATCATGTTTCAACATGCAACCAGTTAAATAGGTCAGTGCTGCTGTGACTTCTCTTCCTCCTCTGCCATTTCACTAGCTGAGCACATTCCACGATTACACAGAAGTGTGCCAAGGATTTTCTTTTATTCTTTTTGGGCAACAAACAAGAATGAAACTAAAGAGATGAGTGTTCAAATTACAAAACTAAAGTGTTACATTACTTTTACAACAAACATCTGAGTGTGCTCTATTTTGTTCTTTAAAACTGAAAAAATAACTCTTATTGTGAAGGTGCAAAGGTTCTTCCTAAACTAGTAATAGTTATCAGTGATTGAACTGACCATGGATCAGTTACAGTGCACCTTGTACTTGATTGTGTGTGTAGAAATGGCCAGAGATATTTTATACTGAGAAACAAACCCTGTAAACTTTCTAATAACCACCAGATTTCTCTCCATGTGTTCTTTTTGTTTTTCTTCCTCTCTCTTCTCTCCATAGTTTTCTCCTATCCTCATTCAACCTCCTCTCTGCTGGACCACCAGCCACCCTGCCCTCTCTGTTTCCTGGCTGTCAGGGTCTTGTCCAGATGTTTGGATCTGGATCATCGTCCCACAGGAGATTCAGCCTCTCTCCCTGGTTTGTGCTCTCTCTCTCTCCCTGGTTTGTGCTCTCTCTCTCTCTCTGTCTCTGTCTCTCTCTATCTCTGTCTCTGTCTCTCTCTCTCTCTCTCTCTCTCTCTCTCTCTCTCTATCTATCTCTCTGTCACTCTCTCTCTCTCTCTCTCTCTCTCTCTCTCTCTCTCTCTCTCTCTCTTTCTCTCTCTGTCTCTCTCTCTCTATCTCTGTCTCTCTGTCACTCTCTCTCTATATATATCTGTCTCTGTCTGTCTGTCTGTCTGTCTGTCTGTCTGTCTGTCTGTCTGTCTGTCTGTCTGTCTGTCTGTCTGTCTGTCTGTCTGTGTGAATGCTGTGCTGTCTCTTCTGTGTCTGTGTAGTCTGTCCTCTTCCAGGTCTCCATGGTTCAGAGGTGGTCATGTGGCTCAGATTCTACGTCTTGTCGATGCTTTGCAGTCTGCATGTTTCTGTTTGTCTGTCTGTCCTGGGAGAGGAATCCGTCCTCTGCTGCTCTCCCATTTTGTTGCAAGTTTTTTTTTTGGGACAGCTTTTCCTTACCTCAATCCAGAGTCAGAGCACAGAGGGTGTTGAATGTACGGATTGTAAATATATGCATAAAATGAACTTGACTCAATGAAACACATAACAACAATTACACAATGGCTAATATCATGATTTTTAGTGAGATAGAGACAACACATGAATGTATTATCGATATTGCTGCATTATATTATAAGAGGAGTAAAGATTACATGCAGATGATTTTGAATTTCTACCAAGTCTAAACATTGATTCTCTTATTTCTTTCAGTCCCACACTCACCCTCAGAAAAATGGCTTCACATTATGTACTTAGTATCTAAGAACAGTGTATTGCAGTTGATTGTAGTTCCACACATGCTCAGATGTATTCTTGTTGTTGCATAGGCCCAGTCACAACACACACACTAAGTGAAACCTTATGCAGATTCAGGAAACCTTTAGGCACTCAATATAGTTCAAATGAATTCATGACCTACCTCCACTCATTCTACTTCATTTGCCATGAAGCCAGTAGCAAAGGCGTGTTGACACATACATGCCTTCTAAATTCTGTGGATAGTCGTATAAGGTGGCCAGAGATCAGAGCTCAATGTAGCAAATTCATATCAATATATATCAGTGCGAACATGGATAGCATATCATGCACTTTACAGAACTAAATTGGTCATGTAACAATGAAATAGTGCATTCATCAAATAAGGTAGCTGTGGAGATGAAATAATGTTGATTTTTTTTATAGTGTACTGCACCTGTTGTGTGACTGATGAGTACATATATTCCATACTTATCCATTCAATAAATGGCAGCACAGAAATAGACGCAGGTTTCCTGCCCATCATTCCGGCTAACACAACATCAGGCACAGTCGAGGAGTTGCTTCTAGCTTCAGTGTTGTCAGGTTGATCTAGTTACAGTCCCATTATTTCACTGTACTGTGTGTTGTAAATAAATGCTGCCTCTTACAGACCTTCTCCACACAAACCTGACATTAATAATGTGTTCCGCAAGATACACTTCACCTACGCCACTGATCTGTGAAAATAATTTTTACCCTGAACAACATGTCACAGCTTAAAGAAAAAAAAAATGCTAATCTTGACCACTCCCTGTGATCTTCTGGTTATTGCTGAGGAGCAGCAGTTGGGCTTGTTGGTGTCAGAGGCAGAGGATGGATGAAGTTTGGTTGAAGTGCATGGATGAAGTCTTTAACTGGACAGATCTGTGAGTCTGGCACCTCAGACTGTTCAAACTATTTTACAAAGTTAGCATACAAGAATTATCTGAAGGCTGTGCACTCAAATACCAACACAATGGCCAAAGTTGAATTTGTTGCTTGGAAACAAAAATCATTAACAGGACTAATTAAGCATATCAAAAGCCAAGGCCAAGACAGTCAGTGTAAAAAAAGAGACCATCATTCCAACTTCCATTAGTGTTATAAACAGCAGTGGAATGCACAGAAACACTGCCGCATTGTGCTTCTAGTTTATATCTGTTATTTTGATAAGATGTGTCACATCAAACACAAACTTTGTGATGGACATTTAACTTTCCTTTCATCTAAATTCAGAATCTGAATAACTACCATATTGAGGATATTTAAAGTTACATGCAGAATGCATTATTTAATCCAAACTTCACTGATTCCTTTGATGCCATTCCTTTCTCATGGCAGAGTTTTTCCCCCACAGGAGAGCATCTGGTGTGTTATCTCCCAGTCTTAAATCATGAGGCAGTGTGAAGGGATCATTGTGGCAGGGGGCTTAGAGCAGACTTACTCTGGCACTCTATTATCTTTGTTTGCTTGCTGGGATGCAAGTCGTCCATTTCAGAGGTGCACGTACTCCCTGGTTTAGTGATAGCGCAAATTGTGCCCCCAAATTGCAGAATTTCACATTTCCCATAATTGCTGTAAACTGCATTACAGTGACTTCTCAACAGAACAGCTGTGAGCCATGGTGGAAATGTGGGGGATCTGTGGGCACTAGACGTATTCAGTCATGTACAAACAAATCTCTATCTACAAATCTGCAAAGTGAACTGACTACATTGAATCACCGTCGTCACAAATCAGTGGCTTTTAGCAGTGGAGCTCTTCACTGGTGTCTCAGAGTGCTGTTGTCAGCGCAGTTTTCCTCAGTACATTACTTCCTTGTTAAAAGCATATTAAGAGACCATGGATTCCACAGAAACAATCATAATGTCATAACTCTGAAACTTAACATGACATCAATGCTGAATTCTGCAGCTATATTTAGATGCGTTCACTTGCTGTGTTGACACAGCCATCATACACTTGAAGTGTATGATGGCTTAGCTTAGAAAAAAAAACAACAGTCGGTAAATATTTAATGCAAACTGTATGAAGTGATTTGAATCAGTAAGCTATGAAATTATTCATAATTTCTATCTGTAGTGGCCATACAACCTGCTCAGCACCATACGGCAGACAAGCACCTAGTGACTGACATTGACGAGCATTTAGC
The DNA here is from genome assembly GCF_000972845.2 of Larimichthys crocea. NCBI lineage: Eukaryota > Metazoa > Chordata > Actinopteri > Sciaenidae > Larimichthys > Larimichthys crocea. The sequence continues at coordinate 2,219,754 of NC_040028.1, forward strand.
AGCTAAAAAGACAGATGTTATCTCAGGAGTTGGTGGAGACCAAAGCAGAGCTAAAGGGAAAAATAATAAATAGGAAATTGCTATCATGTTAGCTACATCAAATGTATAAGGTGGTAACATAAATAAATAAATAAATAAATCACTGCAAGTGCAACAAATCAAATTTTATTTGTATAGCCCAAAGTCACTCGGAGGGCTCAACAGTGAATCTTCACCTATGACCTCACAAAATCCCAACCATTCATGATCAAGGTAACTGCAGTTTTCAGAACCAGCCAATTGCTCTACACCAGGGATGTCCAAAGAGAAGAGTACGAGTGATTTACATTTTAAAAATGATAATTGTGACAAAGAAAATAAAATTGTTACAGAACAGTGCATTTGTATGTAACTTTAATTGGTAATTTCTTCATTTTTAAAATGTTAGTATTGGCCCCCGGGCATTTCCACATTGTCAAATCTGGCCCTCTTCAAAAAAAGTTTGGACACCCCTGCTCTACACCAAATAGAAGACCAATATGCCAAAATGCTAAGTATATACAACTTTTCAAACAATGTGTGTTGGGGTAGGCCATTCTATTTGTAGTCAAAATTATATTTTCCTGAGAGGAACTTTGGCTGGAAGTCAGGATGTTAGCATTGTCACTGTGAGCATATTAGCAATATACTCACAATGACAATGCTAACATGCTGAAGTTTATTACATAATGTTTGGACAAAGTCGAATTTTGACCTGATGATGGAACCATGTGAAGTCTGGGGATCATCAAAGTTTAATCACGAAACTTCATGGCAATCTGTCCAATGGTTGTACTGACATTCACATTTCACATTGTCAACCTGCTGATGGCTCAAGAAGGGAAAGTCCGGAGATCAGCAAAGTCATTTGTATACATTCTCTGGAGACCATGAATATCTGATTTGCCGGATTTATTTGCAAGATATTACCTTAAAACCAAAAACATCCTCCGCATGTTGCTAGAGGAAAAGTCAGGAGATCACCAACTTGTCAGATTTATCCACTGGGGTCCATTAATGTCACCAACAGACCTCTGCGTATCAAGTTAAAAGATATTAAGGAATGGAGGAAAAGAAATAAGAAGAAGAGAAAATAAGGAAGGTGACAGAGGGAATTAAAAAAAGACAGAAGGAAAGGAAGAGATTAGTGGAAAAATCTGGAGCAAACAAATTAAAGAAAGATGAGTAAGAAAAGATGCGGAGATGGACAAAAAATATTGGGGAAGGCATAAAAAGACCATAAAAAGATGAAGGCATTGTTATATATGTCCATCTACTGTGTGTGTGTGTGTGTGTGTGTGTGTGTGTGTGTGTGTGTAAAGGGGTGTGGGTCAAACAGAGTGGAAGATGAGATGAGTAAATAATGAGATGGTGAGGAGAGGAAGCGGGTCCTTAGCTAAGTCAGCTGGCATATACTGTAAATCCCTCGAACCTGTAAATAATTCATAAACACTTTCCATGCTGATGATCGCTTTTATTTTATCACTCACGTCCACTACAAATCGTCTACTTGACTCCTGAACTTAGTGTAGCACAAATACACTTTTGTTTGTCTTCATCCTCCTCCTCCCTACACCACCATCCTGTCCTCTCTGTCAATTCTGTCTCTCTTTATTGCTCTCACTTCATTTCTATTGCTTTATTGATCTATATATCTACTGGTTTTCTTTTCCTTTGCTTTGGACTCAAAGAGGCTAGATGTGGCTGCACCAGACTGGGAAAATGTTGGACTGAAGTGTGTTGGTTTAACGAAACAAATTTAAACTGTTAGCTGATTTATACAGGAACATGGCTTAAAGCCTAAAGCAGCATTACGTGCCAATGGAGCCATCAACGTTGAATAGAAAAGTGTTAGGAGAAAAGAGAAAAGAGCATATTGGTGTTTACAATTATTGGAAAGTTACTGCTAGAGGGCTCAACACTTTAAAGTGTGACCTCAGTGTGGTCCTGGCAACGCCACGTTTAATCAGACTGTTCCTCAGTCAAACAGGGCTCAACAAACTCCACAGTAATCAGGATTACATTGTAATATTTTTATGCAAAGTGGGTGCCAAAGGAAAGGATGTGGAACCATCAAAACAAATCAGTCTCATCCTCTGGAGAGCATGAATATCCATAACAGATTTAAGGAGAGACTAAAACAAATGGCGTAATTGAAGCGTGTCTAATGGTGTTATACCTTACGACGGTACAAGCGTAGAACAAAAACCTGCTGTCATAGAGGACCTGGATGCTGTGGATTGTGTGTTTTTCATAGTGTGGTACTTGTATACACTTATTTTTGTACACTTGGCCAATTGCTGCAAAAAGTGAGTGTTATTGTGAACGTAGTGTCAATGTAGTGTAGCGTTTAGCAGCTAACGAGCCAGCTGCTAAATGCTACACTACATTCACCAGCAAGTCAATTACAGTGCCTGTCTGCTGTTTGCTGCAGAGCAGGTCAGTGGGTTTATCAGAGACAATCTTCAATGTTCAACAGATCTTTAGTATTGACAGTCGTTGGGTTGGTTTCATTGCAGGTCCTCATTTGATTAATTTTTTCTATTAAATTGATAAGATTAATATTATTATTAAATATAAGTAATAAGACATATAATATGAAAAAGCCTTAAGAGGGACTACAATCAGTAGTGTTCATCTTCTGGGACACTGAACTATGAATATCCAGCATTTCAACATTTGTCCATTAGTTTTCTACTTACAAAGAGGAAGATTATGGCCTGATGATAGTGAAAACCTTTCAGAGTGACCAAAAATATTATGAATCATCCTCTGGAGACCATGAACACATATTGTGCTGATGGAGTGTAGAGTAAGATTTTCGGAGATTTCAAAACATTATTCACTTTTCTTAATGCTCTGTTTTGGTCTCTCTTCATCTGGCTTGTTAGCTGCTAAATGCTGTACTATGTTCACCGGCAAGTCAATACCTGTGTCTGTCAGCTGTTTACTGCAGGGCAGGTTGTGTACAGTGGGTTTACTGGAGACATTGTAGAGACAGTTCTATAGATCCTCGGTGTTGAGTGATTGGTTGGTTTAATCGCAGGTCCTCATTTGATAAAAAATTTTCTGTTAAACTCATAAGTGTAGCTGTAAACTACAATAATAATACTAATAATACTACAACATAAAAATGTCTTATTGTAGTGTTCTTCTTCTAAGACAAGGAATCATAAATAGCCACTAAAAATGTAACAAACATTTGTCATCGGTTTCCATACATACTGCACAGTGATGGTGATGAAAATGAAAATATTGAAGAGTGAGATATGGAATCATCCCCTGGAGACCATGAATATGGATTGTGTTAGTGGAACAATGTATTGAAAGACTCCATTTTAGGCCTCCTTGCTGCTGTGTTCAAAAGGAAAAACATCACCGTTAATTTTTTTTTATTCTTTATTGTCATTTGTACTCGGCTGCTGTTTCCTGTAGAGGTAGTTTGGGAGAACATGCTCCAAAAGTCATCCACGTAGTCATACACAAGATGGCAAATCTATTTTTCCCCCCAGATGACCATCTCACCTCGAAAGAAGATGAGAAGGAATTAAAAAGCAAGTGAAACTAAAGTGTTGGTGGAGGAGGAGGAGGAGGAGGAGGAGGGCGAGAGAAGTCGAGATGGAGGCAATGAATGAGTATGGCGGAGTCTGCGAGAAATGATTTGAGGCCTGCAGGTGTTTTCATATCCTAAAAGAGATCGATATTTGCGTTCATTCTGACGCTGACTGTACCGCGCGGCTCCAAATAAATAACCATAATCACAAAACGCCCCGAGATTGACTCTCAATAGAATTATCATTCTTTTCTCTTTGGCAGATTTGGATATTGCTCCTTCAGGGTTCTCAAATGACTTTGTTGTCGAGTGTGTTGTGAGTGTGTGCGTGCACGCTTGTTTATCTGCGTGTTGAGGGCATTCAAATTTCATTGAGTCAATGAACTATGGGCATTATATGAAGTGTGTGTGGGCAATCTTGTGACAGTGTATAGATCCGCGCTTTTGTGTGAGTGTTTGTGCGCACTGTTGTGTGTGTGTGTGTGCGTAGCCATGGGCTGTGAACAACAACAGGCCACAGTAATTGAATCTTCATCTGAGCCCTCAAGTCTAACCATTAGACAACGATAACACAACACACACACACACACACAGCTCGTTCAGTCTCATTACAGTATCAGAACAATATAGCAGTAGCTGAAGTGCACAGCAGTAGGTTTTGTCTTTCATCATTAAGAGCTGATGGCCTACTGTGTTTGAGCCCTGAGAGAAAGAAGAGAGAAAAGTGATATGAGGAGGAAAGTGGAGAAAAGTTGCTAGGTTATGTTTTTAACCTGCTATTAATATGTAATCTATGTAAGGGAATATATCACCAAGATAATAAAAAGCACATTAATGCGAGCTTTAAATGCACACAGCACGTACTGTGATGGAATCTGCCAGAGTCAGTCAGGTGGAAATGCAATTCTCACAGTGTGTCTCCTCTACATCCTGGGCAGGGGTGTCATCACTGCGGGTAGAATCTTCCTCACCGCAGCTGAAACAAGTCATCATCATCATCAGGGCTGGAAAAACGCCACCGCCACAGGTAGAGGGGTGATTGCCAATAACAACTACAGTGGTGTTTTTGGCAGAGGGACGAACACACTGTCACGTGTACTGGAGCGTAGTACAAAGAGACCCTGGCTCTGTCCTCGGTGCTGAGTAGTGTGCTGCTGACTAATAATTCTTGGTCAGAGCTGTCTCCTCTCTGCTCTGTAGTCACCACTACTTTAACTGTTGTCTTAATGGAGCTGTACAACCCCATCAGCTTCACTCATCCACCCCCCTACCTCTCCCGTCTATCGCTCCCCAATTCTAATTCAGCCCCACTCTGCAAAAAGCAATGAAATGGAATTGACTGATACCCACAAAATGCATTACAGTTCATAATAGGATATCAATAATAATAAATAAACAAGACTAAAAGTTTCAAGCCTGGATAGCGACCCCTAGAGGATAGAAACTTAATTACACCTTGCAATATAAAAGTGTTGGATAGAAGAACAAGATAATTATTTATCATTTTGTTGAGACTTGCCTGTAGTGCTGCAACAAACAAATGTAAGGTTTCGAATGGTTCATCTCCTTGGGAGCATGAGTGTTCATAGTTATAAGATAATCCAAAGTGTCATCAACACTTTGGATTATCTTATAACTATGAACAGTGTGTTGATGACACTTTGGATTAATGATAATCAATTAATTAATCAATAAAATAGAAATCTGAATATTTGTTTCTGAGATATTTCATTTGTTTTTAAGATAACTTGTCTCGGACCAAAGATAGTGCTCTAAGCTTTCTCTGAATAAGTCTGAGTTCCTGTCTTTCTTTGTTTTTACAGTCAGGACAGTCTTGGTAATCCAGTCTAAGCAGAAACAACATTGTCCACACAAAGCGATGTATCCGGTGATGCAGCGTGTGAGCCATTTGATGATCTCACCATATAGTTCAATCAGCACTTCCAAATTTGAGGCCTTTAAGTAGCCCTTCAACATGCTCCGGTGACATCTTCTGACTGTCCTGGCAGTTGCAGGTTGGTGCTAGGCTTATTTGGCAGTGAGACATGAACTACGTCGTGATCAAACTTGCCAAGTGGATGGAGGGCTGTGGAGCTCAGTGCTAGCATACAGTACCCAGTAAATACAGTGATTTATTGTGACTGTTGGGGCCCTCCACAAACTGTGTGAAGAGTGTTGGTGGTTAATTGGTTTAAGTCTCCCGAGATCACCATGAAGGCACTCTGGTGTCTGGAGCTTGGCTGTCACAGAGCGGGTGACGTCACAAGCCTGTGCTGCATCGGCCGAGGGTGGAATGTGAACAGCAACACCAAAGCTTGTGAACGGATAAAAGGGACGAAGACCCACAGCCAAAAGTTCAATGTCCAAGCTACAAACACGTTCCTTGACTGCAATAAATTCAGGGTTACACCATCTGTTGTTCATGCGAAGCCCTCCTCCTCCATTCCTCAGTTCCTGTCTGGCTGTACAGTCACACAGCCTGTGAGGGTGGCGTTAAAGTCTGGGATACCCCTGTATAGCCATGTCTCTGTGAAACACATTACCCTGCATATATTCCCTCTGACTGTTAGCTCGTCCATCTTATTAGCCAGAGATCTCACATTTCCCATGAGACATCGCTTGTATCTGCTCTTCTTTCCCCTCTGGCATCTCTGGGTACCATGGCTGATCTTCCAGATATAAAGGAAACAAAGGAGCTCCACAGCAGACATTATGTAGCTATAGTCAAACACATTTTGTGATGTTTGTTTTTATCCTCTGGGGACATTGACTATTTTCAAATAGACAAATTTTACAAATAAAATTACAAATGTAAAGTCCTTTTCTACAACACCATGAATCAGCATTTGGTGAAGTATGACACAGACCGTAGTAGTAGAGTTCTTTGTGGTTTTACATAAACATTCTCGGCAGCACAGACATAGCTCAAACACGCCACCAGGGGGCCTCTACAAATACCTTTTCTGACCAACCCATTCTCATTCCCAACGCGTAAAATACAGACGCTTTGTCACGCCCCTTGACGTCTGATACCGACGTAAAAGGTACCCTTCCGCGTCTGTATGAAACACTCTGGGTTGTCCATTGACTCCAGTATAATCCGTTTGCGCTGGTAAGAGACGCTCAGAGCAGAGCTCCTGCCGTCCATTCAGTCCAATAATGATGGATGCCGTCCTCTATGAATGCATGAAAAGACGTCATTCTTTAAAAAATATATATCAGGTCCCCTCTTTAAGTAGTCGGGTGCCTTCACAATTTAATTTAATATAATAGCTGATAGGAGAATGAATGTTGGATTAAAACACAACTCCAGATGAATGCTCATATTGCTTTGTGTTCGCTGGATGTGCACTGAAATTACAAACATTCATCGGTTGGACTCATCGCGTCTGTCATGGTTTAAAGGAAATTACTGTTAATAGGAGCCCATCTTTTGTTCCAAGTGTTGGGTTATGTTTAAGGAGACACGCAAATCCATAGAAATGAACTGGAGTTAGATACTTACATAATCACCATAGAAAATGTAATATTGTGACATTGTTAATATAGTATTACCCTATAGCTCTAGGGTATTAAGGTGTGTGTTACCTGTCAGAAACAACCCGTTCTCATTCCCAACGCGTAAAATACCGACGCTTTGTCGCGCCCCTTGGCGTGTGATACCGACATAAAAGGTACCCTTTCGCGTCTGTATGAAACACTCTGGGTTGTCCATTGACTCCAGTATAATCCGTTTGCGCTGGTAAGAGACGCTCAGAGCAGAGCTCCAGCCGTCCATTCACTCCAATAATAACCCGACCACAGCGATACATGACGCTGCAAGCTACAATCTGATTGGACAACCGAGGACCCTCTGCCCGGAACTGTTTTTCTCACTATGTCAAGGATTTCTTTTATTGATATCATCAACGTTTCTCAGCACAAACACGCCAAAGTGTCACTGATAATTCAACAATAAGATAGCTTCATGTTGTGGCCCTCAGTATGTTTTTTTTCTCCTTCTAGCCTGAGAAATAAACTTTTATTCCTATGTTTTGGATAGCGGAAAGGCCTACACTACCCAGAATGCTCGACCACTGACGATTTGCGAGCTACAATCTGATTGGACAACCGAGGACCCTCTGCCCGGAAGTGTTTTTCTCGTGTTGTTAAAGATTTCTTTTAATAATATCATCAACGTTTCTCAGCACAAACACTGTGTGTGTCACCATTGATATTATGACTGATAAAATAAAAAGTTAATCACTTCTCTGTTTAATGTGCTTTTTATAATGTCTGTTTTTAGACAGAGCTTGTTATCAACAGACCTTTTGAGAAGGACAAATGAAATTTCCTGTGTGCGGTTTGCGCTGGAGCTGTACTGTGTATATATTCATATACAGTAACAATTTTATTCATGGAAAGCTTTCTGGGCTGCTCAAAGGATCACAAAAGCACCATGCAGCACACTCACCATGTGAGTTTTGTTCAGTCTTTTGTCGAAGAAATCATCAAAGTCGAATTGACATATTTGATAGGGTGTGTTTTATTAAAAAGCATGCCGTCGCACTGGTAAATTGACAGTCACAGAACATATCTGAGCCACCTCAAGCTGACCCCAAGGTCAAGGCCATATCCCCTGATAACTCATCAACGCTTTGAGAAAGGGGCCTGAAATCTGCACCTGCGCATTGGGACAGCATGGTCGACCACAGTGTCGAGTTTCAGACCCGTGCGCCCTTCGGGAGGGTCAGAGGTCAGCCATTCTGTACTTAACGAGGCCTAGTAGTTCAGGCTTAAAAACACCTGTTTGGTTTGTGAATAACTCATCAGCGCTTTGAGACAGGAGGAACATACTCAGAGAAATCTGAGTATGTGTATCAGGACGCAGGGTCTGACCAGGGCCCCTATTTTCACCCCCGTACCCCCTTTGGAAAGGTCAGAGTTCACCCGTTCTGGACACCTTTTTGGGAATAAATTGACAATGCTTTGAGGTAGGAGGCTGAAATTTGACTATGTCGTACGCCGTGGAGCCTTCTGCTGGGATTTTTTGGTCCTGTCACAATCCCATCACTGTAGAGCTAGTTAGCTTTCTAGAAGGTGTACAAAGTTGGGACTTTGGAAGCCTGACCCAGACCTCCATTTAGAATAGCACAGTGAGTTTCATGCAGTTTGGTGCATTTTTGTGGCAGCAGCGAGGGCGCAGATTTGTGTAACGGCGTCCTTTCTCGGCCCCGCCAATCGAAAAGTACTGGGCCGACGTGGACCAGACCAACATCTATCCGCTCGTCTCATGCCCCTGAACAACATACTAAAAATTCAGACCTGTGCGACTTGTAGAAACACATGTCCTCCAAAACCTAAACGCAGGTCAGAGGGTATAAGACTGCATGATTCTGACAGGACCCCAATGCTCAGGAATCCAGACGGGGCAAAAAAAATTCTACTGGACTTGTGTTTTTTTTTTCACCGGTTCATTATTCAGGGCCCCTGGGGGATCCTCTGTTCCAAATCTGGGGCCCCTGGGGTGAAAGGCTGCCGCGCAGCGGCCAAAAAGACATGTTTTTTTAGTGAGTCCCCCAAATCTGACCCTCTTCTTTTCCGGTCACTATCTCCTGATAACTCATCAAACCTTTGAGGCAGGGGGCTGAAATTTGAGTATGCGTATCAGGACGTGGGCAACAATCACTGTGCCGAGTTTCATACCCGTGGCCCCTTGGTAAAGGGTCAGAGGTCAGCCGTTCTGTACTCAATGAGGCCTACTACCTACCTTTTTGGGATTAACTTATCAATGTTTTAAGGCAGGGGTCTGAAATTTGAGTATAGATCAATATATATCAATAGACTTCCTAAACTGATATTTTACTACCCTACTTATACTGTGTACTTACACAGCCAAATATTTAATTGTCCTATTTTGATTCTATTATTTTTTTTCCGTGTGTGTGTGTATGTGTGTAATGAGAAGTAGACCACAATAGTGAGATATCGAGAGCTGTGAACACATTACGTGAGATATTATTGATCTATTGGATTCATAGATGTTTTATGTACTTAAGCCAGTTATAGAGTGAAACAGAGACTGACACTGACTGAAATGTGTATTCAATATTTTATTCTGAACTTTTATGATGAACTTTAACTTTATTTCTATTGTGAATTTCAACATGTTGAACTTTGAACTGGGAACTTGTGGTGCCAACTCTGCAACCTGTGGTGGGCTGTTTTACAGATAAGCTTGCGCAGGTTCCCATGTGTCATCCCACACTTTGCCACTGTCAGGAAAAGACAACAAACAACACAACAACAACACACACACACAACAATATAGGTTAAAAGGATGAGTTAGGTTGTGACTTATAAGATGTCTAGGTTGAAATATCTCTATATTCATGTCATGCTTTATACAATTTAATTTTAATCCAAATTAGTCAAATCAAATCAAAACTACTACTAGGCCTCGTTAAGTACAGAACGGCTGACCTCTGACCCTCCCAAGGGGCCACGGGTACGAAACTCGACACCGTGGTCGACCATGCTGTCCCAATGCGCAGGTGCAGATTTCAGGCCCCTATCTCAGAACGTTGATGAGTTATCAGGGGATATGGCCTTGACCTTGGGGTCAGCTTGAGGTGGCTCAGATATGTTCTGTGACTGTCAATTTACCAGTGTGACGGCATGCTTTTTAATAAAACACACCCTATCAAATATGTCAATTCGACTTTGTGTGATTTCTTCGACAAAAGACTGAACAAAACTCACATGTGAGTGTGCTGCATGGTGCTTTTGTGATCCTTTGAGCAGCCCAGAAAGCTTTCCATGAATAAAATTGTTACTGTATATGAATATATACACAGTACAGCTCCAGCGCAACTGCACACAGGAAATTTCATTTGTCCTTCTCAAAAGGTCTGTTATAACAAGCTCTGTCTAAAAACAGACATTATAAAAAGCCACATTAAACAGAGAAGTGTTAACTTTTTATTTTATCAGTCATATATCAATGGTGACACACACAGTGTTTTTGCTGAAAAACGTTGATGATATTATTAAAAGAAATCTTTAACAACACGAGAAAAAAACACTTCCGGGCAGAGGGTCCTCGGTTGTCCAATCAGATTGTAGCTCGCAAATCGTCAGTGGTCGAGCATTCTGGGTAATGTAGGCCTTTCCGCTATCCAAAACATAGGAATAAAAGTTTATTTCTCAGGCTAGAAGGAGAAAAAAAACATCCGGGGGCCACAACATGAAGCTATCTTATTGTTGAATTATCGTGACACTTGGCGTGTTTGTGCTGAGAAACGTTGATGATATCAATAAAAGAAATCCTTAACATAGTGAGAAAAACTGTTCCGGGCAGAGGGTCCTCGGTTGTCCAATCAGATTGTAGCTTGCAGCGTCATGTATCGCTGTGGTCGGGTTATTATTGGAGTGAATGGACGGCAGGAGCTCTGCTCTGAGCGTCTCTTACCAGCGCAAACGGATTATACTGGAGTCAATGGACAACCCAGTATTTTTTCGGTATTTTACGCGTTGGGAATGAGAACGGGTTGTTTCTGACAGGTAACACACACCTTAATACCCTAGAGCTATAGGGTAATACTATATTAACAATGTCACAATATTACATTTTCTATGGTGATTATGTAAGTATCTAACTCCAGTTCATTTCTATGGATTTGCGTGTCTCCTTAAACATAACCCAACACTTGGAACAAAAGATGGGCTCCTATTAACAGTAATTTCCTTTAAACCATGACAGACGCGATGAGTCCAACCGATGAATGTTTGTAATTTCAGTGCACATCCAGCGAACACAAAGCAATATGAGCATTCATCTGGAGTTGTGTTTTAATCCAACATTCATTCTCCTATCAGCTATTATATTAAATTAAATTGTGAAGGCACCCGACTACTTAAAGAGGGGACCTGATATATATTTTTTAAAGAATGACGTCTTTTCATGCATTCATAGAGGACGGCATCCTGTCAGAAATGGATTATGAGCCATCTTTTTCTGTCTCACAGCATCTCATTAAGGGTAGCTGACAGTAGACTGCGATAGGACAGCCAGACTTCAGCCTCTTCATCTTAAGTCTGCAGGACTAATTCTGAAGTCGGTATAGCTGCAGGATGTCAATATCTACCCAGATTTTTTTCCTCAGTCTTTTTAAAAAAAGAGCTGCTGGGAGTGATGTTTAGGTAACTTCAAAATATGTTTTTATATTTTAAGTCTAATTTATTGAAGACAATCTCAAATCTTCAAAATCTCAATGTCCTCATTCTCCTCTATCCACTGTCTCCTAAACACCCCCTCCCTCCCGCTTTCACCTCTCTCTCCCTCCCAGCTCGCTCTTTGATGAGTTTTATTGTTGTTTTAATGGCATTGTGGAATCTGCAGTGCAGCTAGACTGGACTGGATGGATTAAACTTGAAAACAGGTAATGAGTTTCTGGCTGGCCGAGCCAACACTCACAAATTAACAATATCACCGGGAAAGCACTTGTCTTCATCTTAGAGCTACGTTATGCAGGTATTAATTTGAAAATGTTCTTGTCCTTTCAGTCTAAATCACCAAGTGAAGCTGCAACAGAAAAGAGAGTCACACTCTAATTGAGATGCCGTTGACAAAATCTATATCTGAAACAGGAAGTGAAAAATCTGTTTGGAAAACACCCATCGCCTCTTCAATCCCTTTGTATGAAGCATAAATCATCAGACAGGTCATGAGTATGCCGTCCAGAGTTCACTAACATTTTCCACCATTCCTATGGATGAATTCCAAACACACACTCTTCCCACTCTGTTGGTTGAATAGCTCTAGGATGTGGAGAGATATAAGAGGAGAATCCAGTGCTGGAGATGCATCACAGATGTTGACTTCTGTTGTTCTATTTTTTGTCAAGCTGCAACCTCAATGCAATATCAGCCTGAGCTCATGTGTATGCATCAATTACGAGTGAAGAAAGCGCTTAATGTCACAAAATTGTAATAATCCTGTTGAAGATTTATGAGGGCAGTAAATAATGAGTTTTTTCATTATCACTGAAGCTCTTGATGACTTTTTACGGTAATTGATTAATAAGCTCTTCACAATTCTGTAATGTTTTACTACATTGTGTTTACATTATTTTGTCTGAATAGCAGTTAATCCTTAAATTAATTCAATTACAATGAAGCAATTATGAAACAGAGAAAAGTTGCAAATCTTCACATTTGAAGGTGCAGTGTGTGGGAATTAGGAACTTTAATTTCAGAATCAGGCTGACATGTTTTCATGCATGGATAATCACCTTAAAATAATAATCTTTTTATTTTTGTTACTTGAAAATTCTCATCTTATATCTACAGTGGGAGCGGGTCCTCTTTCATGAAGGCGGCCATATTGAAACACAGTGTTTCTACAGTAGCCCAGAACAGACAAACTAAATAGTGACTCTAAACAGACCCTTAAAGTGTTGTTTCTCCTTTACACTAAGAAGGTGAGGGTGATGTGAGGAGATTGCAATGCAGTGATTAGATATGCAACTAAATCCTACACACTGGACCTTTGAGAAGTGAGAACCGTATTCTGTTTGAAAGCCCTGCAAACTTATTTTGTCAGTCAGCTGCTAGGAAGTGAAGGACTTTGAAAGATATTTCTTTCCTCTGTGCTTCTCTTGTGAAGTGGGCAGGGCTCAGTTATCAAAAAAAGTGGTCTCACATACTTTGAGCATCAACCACAGTTTGAACCATAATGTGAGTCGCTGTCAATCAAACCACACTGTCCTGATTTTACCTCCATCCAGCAGCTGACATTGGGCAAGAGGCAGGATACGCCCTGGACAGTCTATCGCAGAGCACATACAGACAAGCAACCATTCACACTCACATTCACAGTCACAGTTAATGTCACCAATTAACCTGTGAAGATCATGTCTTTGGACTGTGGGAGGAAGCCGGAGTACCTGAAAAGAACCCACGCAGACACGGAAAGAACATGCACCGAACTCCACACAGCTGAGATTTGAACCAGGAACTTTCCTTTCCTGAACAATTTAAATTGAATAAAAATTCATTAATCTGAATTAACTAATTGTTTATTCAGATGAGATTTATAAGAAGCAAAAAATCCCACAGACATTTGATAAAAGCAAAAGCACGTTTAGCATGAGAGTACACACTATAATATGGACTGCTACTGGTCATGGTAATTGTTGTTCTGTCTGCTGTAAAACAGTGAATGATAGTGTTGTCACAGGCTGTCTTAACTGAAGTGGAATCATATACAACAGAATAAGACAGACTTGCTGCAGGGTTAAATAAGAACATTTTATTTTCCTTCTCACTGACCCATCGATTGGTTGGAGAGGCATTATCCTTGGTTGAGGACAACCTCAGATTTGACCTCATGCGTTTCTGCCATTTCTCATCTAAATATTGATAATACTAGACAAAGAGCAGGGATGAATAACACCTACACACACATACACAAACACACATACAGACACACAAAATGACATTCATAGTCATTTCCATGCAGTAAGAAATTATTTGGAGTATTTTGCAATAAAAGCTGTTAAAATAATAGCTGTTTCATTACCTCATCTGTCATCACATCGAGTGACAGACGAACAGTTTCTGAATGAACACACCTTACTTCAACTGTTTACTCTGCCCTGGCCTGGTGTGTTAGCCATGGCTGTGATTGGCTAAATGGCCATTTAATCAATCTAACTTGACCAGTTAGTTTCCATGTATGGGGAAGTCATTCCCTAAAGTACAGATTTTACAGGTGTTAGTTTGTTTCATGAATGACGATCTCAGGAAAAAGTGTGACGGTTGAATCATACTGTTAAAGACTGGGTGTCACTACAGTCGTGACACAGCAGTTGTAACCTGCCTGCCCTGAGGCCCAATGGGTCAGGACCCCCCTGTCACTGTCAACATTTCTTGTTGGAGGAAAGGCTCAGTCAAACGTACAGTAGGTATGACCCATTCATGTTTTTCCTTCTGATCTTGATCACATGATCACTCAAAACAGCTTCAGCTATCATACATCACATTTTCAGCCAGGTCCGAATAACCAGAAGAAGACCATATCCTATTGTCATCATATATAATTAGGTTTAAAGGATCAGTGTGTAGGATTTAGTCAGATTTAGCATTGTAGCTGTGAGTGCAACCCCCTCCACTCACATTGGTGGCCATGAAATGCATGAAAAACTCAAAATGCTCCATCAAGAGCAAGTGTTTAGTTTGTTCTAGGCTGCTGTAGAAACATGGAAGAAGACCCGTGGCCAGACATTCTTTTTTCCAGCCACATCCACCATTGGACATGCACGGAATATCAACAAAGAAAGGTTTTCAGGAGGCATCCTGATCAGATGATGAACCACCTCAACTAACTGGTTCCAACACAGAGGAACAGCAGCTCTACTCCAAGCTCTTTCTAGATGTTTGAACTTCTCACCCTGTCTCTACGGGGCGAGCCTAGCTACCCTGAAAAGGGAACTCATTTTGACTGCTTGATCACATTCTTTTGATCCTCACTCAAAGCTCATGACAACAGGTGACGGTGAGATCATACATTGGTAAATCGACAGCCTCACCTTCAGGCCAAGTCCAATCTAATATTTAGAGACGGCAATGTCAGTCTTATGGCAAAGCATTCCAAACTGAAATATCTTGACAAATACTGAATATGCTGTCATTAAATTCTGTACAGACAGACATAATTCACAAAGGATGTGTTTCATTCACTTTGGTGATCCCCTGACATTTACTCTAGCACCACCAGCAGGTCAAATTTTTCACTTATTGACTGAAATATCTTTATATAAAATTGATTATCACAAAATTTACAGGTACAGACATTTATGTTCCTGTATCATCAACCTTTCCTGTAGCACCAGTGGCAGTCAATTGGCATTTTTGGACTCGCTGACTGTGGTGTTGGAAAGGAGGATGCTGTCTAAGGTGTGGGCTATCTTGGACTATGACTCCCACCCACTCCATGAGGTGCTGGACAGACTCAGGAGAGAGAGAGACTGCTGGCACCAAGATGCTCCACAGAGAGACACAAGAAGTCTTTCCTACCTGTGAGCATCAGCCTCTAAGTGCAATTTTCTCATGCATGCATACTGCACTTTACACAATCAGTGTCTATTCTCTGTACAGTCTCTCAAAGACTAAATTCTTTATAAGGTTTTAGATTTACATATTGCGTAGTTCATTGTTACTTGGTTTTTATTTAACTGTTACTGGTTTTATTTAACTGTTATTTATACGTGTGTATATAGTGTTAAAATAGGATATCGTATAGGTGTATAGTGTTAAAGTTTTGTTTTCTTGCTATCACTCACTATCTAACCTACCGTTTGGGAGCTGCTGTAACGAAAACAATTTCCCTGCTGGGATTAATAAAAGTATTTCTGATTCTGATTCTGATTTTTGGTTCAGCGTGAAATGTGGATGGATTGTCATTACATTTTGGTACCCATATACCCATATACCCATATACATGATCCTCTGACATTTTATCTAGTGTCTGTAGTATTTATGACCAAATACCACAGACTGTATAAAACATGGATGTAGTCTCCTGACATCACTCACAGGTTTCTAAAGAGTTATTGTGAAGCTCAGTGTGGTGGTTCTGGTTGGTGCCATCTTGGCAGTCCTGCCTCTGCTTCTTCCCTACTAATCCAAGAACCAGAATAGAGGTGGAGAATGGGTGTGGCTGAAGGATGCCTGGTTGTTTAAACAAGCCAGCTGTGACGGCACCCAACTGTCAATCAGAGCAGCCACACTTTAAGTCTGCTGTGAAGTTGGACATTTTAACATGGGGACTTATGGACACTGACTCATTCTGTAGCCAGCCTCAAGTGGACGTTTGAGGAAGTGCAGTTTTTGGCACTTCCTTGTTAGCCTCATTTCACATGAGATGTTGTCACATGCCAAATACCTGCAAAACTTTCCATCAGCCCTATACTGCTATTCGACAAATGCAACATTTGCATTGCCACTTAAACATTAGCATGTTATTATTTAATTGTAAGGATGCTAGCATGCTGACGTTAATATTTAGCTCAAAACACACACACTTGGATGAGGACAGCCTCAAAGAGCTGTTACCCTGGCTGCACACTCTCTTGTTTTCATGGTGGTTCAGGTTACATGTCTGTGTCCAGGGGCCACCTGTCTCAAAATCACATTTACTACTTTGAGATAGAGTGATGCAAATAAATCTGACAGACGGATGTGCCATAGTAAAAACAAAAGTAATGACTGATTTTCTGCTTGACTGGCAGCTAATAACGGCACTCAAACTGAAATTTGTACTGCTCATCAGCACTTTTGGCTCAGAAAAAATCAAAACGCTGTAATGTGATCGCTCTCAGCACGGTCGTAACATCACGCAGTCACGGTACACACAGATCACAAGGGGGCTGGTATAAAGGTTGTGTTTGCATGATAGTGCCATATGTGTTTTCCTGGGAGACTAAACCCATCACTCAGCTCCTCTCCCTCCGAGCGTCCTCCCTCCTCCTCCTCCTCCTCCTCCTCCTCCCTCCCCTTCATTCCTCTTTCCAGCCATATGTCTCTATATTTGATGTGTGAATGTGCGTGTATGCATAAACACAGTTGTGCTCGCTCACACATATGAGTGTGTGTATGTCCATATTTGGAAGAGGTCTTAATCAGATTGTGTAGCTGAGTGAAATATGAAGAGCTGGGTGATTTCATTAAGCCGGTGGAGTGATGGAGCTCATCACAGCTCACCGACACCTCGGATTTCTCTTTATTTATCCTCAACATTAATCCAACAAAACAATTCACCTAAGAGCCTCTCTATCTTTCACCCTCTCCTACCTGCCCCCCCTTTTTGTGTTCCATTTTACTTTGCTACGTGGAAAGCTGAGGTGCACGGTTTATGTCTCAGCGTGCTCTGTCCCAGTGTGTATGCAATCAGAACAGAGGAGGACGGAGAGGGAAGTGAAATAGAGAGCAAATAATGTGTATATAACCGTTTTATTTACTTGCTTTCACTTGCATCATTTTCCGTCTGAGAATCAAACTGCACACTAGGAGGCATGGCGAGCTCTGACATCACAGAGGAAGCACCAAACAAACAGAAGGGGCAGAGATGAAAAAAGAGCAGCAGAGAAGATGATTGGCTAAAGGATGACAGAAAGACAGACAGCAGTGTCCATGGAGGTAGCTCCAACAACAGACGATGACAATAGTTTAGTTTATCTCGCTGGGCTTATATCCACACCGAAACCTCTACAGCACAGCTTACCCTGCAGTTCCACAAGGCTGTATTCACAGGAAAACACAGACTTTGTTCAGGACAGAGTGAAACCATGTCCTGTTGTAAAGCAGCCACATTAGAATTTCATATTTCATCAATTTAATAAAAAATAATGTAGAGCTTTTGAGAGCTTAGACTTCTTTGTCTTTAAAAATGATTTATGTAACTTTGGACTGTTTCTCCCCCAGCACATTGATTACAGTTTGACATAGTCGTGATGAATCTGAAGAATTACAGAAACCCTCCTAGCAACATCTGCAGCTCCAGTCATTCCAGTGAGAATGAAGCACAACATTAAAGCTGTGAGCCATGACACCAAAACAACGAGCTGAAAGACATTAAAACGGCGCCTCAAGTCCAAGTGGTTGGTAAAAGTGTTTTTGACACACATCTCATCCTATTTATTTATTTTTTTAAAGATATTGTTTTGGCCTTTTCAAGCTTTATTTTTGATACAGACAGCTGAAGAGTGACAGGAATGTGGGGAGAGAGATGGGGAATGACATGCAGGAAAGAGCCACAGGTCAGATTCAAACCCTGGGCTTCCACAGCAAGGACTGAGCCTTTGTACATGGGACGGCTGCTCTACCAACTGAGCTAAATGACGCCCCGAGCTTATCTCATCATATCTTAATCTGTTGTTCATGAAAACATGTTGATTGGTGCAGCTTTAACACCAGTGACTGGTATGATGGAGATCTGTAACATCACTGCAATTTCTTTTTTTTTTTTTAATGTGGGTGAGTCTCATGTTATCCCACCGCAATGTGTTTATGTGAGATTTCTGTCCCAGTCAACATCCTGTGAAAACCCACCCTACTCTGTTTCTGACTGGTCAGTAGACTCAACCCAAGGCCTTATGGGATTGACAGTGAATGGCTAACAACATGCTAAGAACAACAATAACTGGAGGAAAATGGAGAAATGATCAGAGAAGACAGTGTTGGGTTCATCACTGTGGATTTATTTTACAAAGACGCTGCAGTTCAAAGGCTGGATTATGAAACTTCTGAAGGGGACACGATTGCACGGAGCTGACAATGAACCCTTCGACCCCGTCATTTTACAAAACTTTCTCGGTCCTGAGAAGCTGCAGCATTTATTAACTGACACTGTACATTTACTGCCAGACACAAAAGTTAGTGCTAAACTTTCCTCTGCTCTGCTATCTGCCACTTGGTCTGTTGCCCACACACACACACACTACAGGGTGATGGGCAAGGCTTGGTCATCAGTGATGTTGTCACAGCGTCACAGTGTCTGCTCAAAATTCAACTTGCTTTTACCAGATGGAACATGTCCCAAAAAGTATCTCTGACATATCTGTGATGAATAGTCATGATCTCCAGAGGATGAAAAGAGGTGAAATGGAACTAAAATAAGCATCTATAAACTATTGACTTGACTAATGACTAAGTATTATTTTTTTATTCATCAACTTTGCCCATTTGCTATTTACCTCTCTGTTAAATGGATAAATACATACAGACAGATACAGACAGGTCGAGTACTTAAACTTTGGTTAGTAGCCGACAAACACTACAAATAAAAGACGGCGTGTGACCCGACTTGAGGGGTAAAAGGCAGTAACATAAAACCAGGGGCCTCATGTACAAAGCTTGCGTACGCACAAAAAAAGTGGCGTACGTCCTTTCCCACGCTCACGTTCAAATGTATCAAACGTGAAATGATCGTAGAAATGTGCGTGTCCCACGCCAACTTCATAGCTGTCGTACGCAGAGCGCAACGGGAGCCGGCGAGTAGCTCGGGGTTGTGCTGACTACGCTGGGGTTCCTGGCAACAGGGGAATTCCAGCGGGAGCTGTTTATCTAAGTAGGAAACATTTTAATTCCATCAAAGTTCAAATCATCGTGATGCGCAAATGCAGCTCACTAACATCGCGGCAAGGTGGCCTGGTTCAACGCACGACTCATTCATTATGACTAACAGCATGGTTGGAAACAGGCTGGAGGCTGGCACGGTGCGCGATGGGTGGCTTCTATTCGTTTAATTGTCCCGTATGTAACGCTGCTTTACATACGGGACAATTAAACGAAAAAACTCTTTACTTACCCAGAAGCCGTGCCAGTGTGCCAGTGTGCCAATGCATATTTGGGCATGTGGCATTCAAATATCATGTTTTTGGTTTTCTTCATTTTCTGCTGGTGAAATTAGAGCTGCAGAGCTTTCTAACAAGCCCCTGATTGTCTCCCTGTGTTCAGTATTCTTGTCAGTTAAAGCGGGCGTAAAATGTCAGCCGCGGCGCCACACCTGTCCACACCTGTGTGTGCGCTGCTCAGATCCCACAGCATTTACAGCCTCACACACACGCTCCCACTCACATCTTTTTTTGGTCATATTTATCCCTGTTGACAAGGTACCAAACAGAATCTCCACTTCATTCACTAGAATCTTTAGCTTACACTCTGTAAAATTCATTTTCTTTCCTTTGTTCATCGCGTTATCTGATCGTACAAAGAGGTGAATCTCAGGTCCAGGGCCTATTTAAATAGATTTGCATATGTAAATAGGGGCGTGGACAGGGAGGAGTTGCACATGCGCTCAATTCCACGTTGATTGGGATGTACAAAAGAAACGTGCTTGGATCCATGCGTACGCACACTTTGATACATCTGAATTTTTTTGTGCGTACGACAGTTTCCGGGTTCTGGCGTACGGCAAGTTTTAGTAGGAAATCCGCGCAAGTATTCGTATATGAGGCCCCAGATGTTCAAGGTGTAAACAAAGATATTTATTCAATGAAATTTCACATTGATTTAACAAAAGGAGGTGAGGTTAACTATGAGGGAAGAAAGAGTGGATGCTGTAAATAGCAAATAAGCAAATAAATATAATGCAAAGAGAACTCTCTACTAACCAGAGCACATTCTATCCATACGAAACGAGAATGAAAAACCTCACTATATAATCTCATTTCTAATAACAAAAAACACATCAAAATCCATAAACTAAACCTGCTCAGTTCCTGTAGCAAACGAAACAAGCCTCCACAAACGGCACCAGTTAACAATACTTAACCCTTACGACCAGTCACACAATGAGGCGAGCTCTAAACACAACACACACGCCGCCCTGGAAGTTGGGCAGCTCAAGTTTAAAGGTCCAGATCAGTCCCGGTCGGGACAAGTGGCCTCCAGGAAACGGTGATGTATGGCCACGCCTCCTCAGCTGGGGGGCCAATCAGGGGGCGGTGGCCGCACGCCTGGATTTACATAACCCTAAACACCACAAAGAAGGTTACACCACCGGTGAGACAGTGGCAGCCGTAACACAGTGAGAAACACACCTTAAGAAATAGAAAAAAGCAAAACATGAAAATGCAGAAGAAGTTTTGGATGATTAATCATCATCATTGATCATCATGAAACTATTTCATTCTGAGAGGTAACACTGTCACAACATCCACAGGCCTATCACTGATTTATTGCTATGTTTTGTTAGCAAGATACAGAGCAACAGGTAAATATTAGTGATATATTAGTGGCTGGGTTAGTCCAGGCATATTTTTATGAATAATATCAAATAAATAAAGCAGATGAAAATATGATCCATTCATTGGACATCACTCTCTGCTTGCTACCACAGCTTCAAAACAGGCCAAGGTCTGCTTTCTCTGTCTGCTCCACTCTGTAACACTGCTGCACAAGCAGAGCAGACTGTTCTGTAGTCTCAACAACTCCGACAGAGTGTCATGTCTGCTCTCAAGAGGACGGCATCACGTCAATATCATTCATATCATGTCAAAAATTGAATGTAATATAATTTTGTAATCAGGACTTTCAGTAATTGCATCAAGCAGCTCATGAAAAACAAGCTGCGTCAGACTGAGAAGCTACAGCTGTTATTTCACTGTGTCACATACATAATCAACTTTTATGTAAGAAGAAGTACTCACAACACACACACACACACACACACACACACACACACACACACATTATACAGTGCTTTACAATCAAAATAAAGGATTCCCAAAAAAACCTTCAGCACATCCCTCAAAAATACGCCAGCTTTAGTTTATCTGCAGGAATATTTGTTTCTGTTTCGATGGAGCTAGGCTAGCAGTTTATTCAGAAGTAACAGTTGTCTAACTAAAACAAGTCAATTTATTGATATAACTCTACAATATTTGAAAAGAAAACAGTAAATCACAACATGGTTGAGCCTGCGCAACTTTTTCTAACTGACCTGCAGGCTCAAACTGAAATACTGTCACACCGCGGTGAGGTCAAGCTGGGTTTTTGTTATGTCTTGTCATTTCCTGTTTTATTTTGAAAGTTAACTCTCCTCTCGTTTCAGGTCACTTGCCCTTCCTCATGTGTCACCGGTCTGATTGTCTTCCCCGCCCTGATTGTCTCCACCTGTTCCCCATTACCTTGTGTATATATTGTCTGCGTCTCCCTTTGTCTTGTGCCAAAGTGTTTCGTCCTTCGTAGCGTGCACCAAAGCCTTTTTTCCACAGTCCATAGCCACAGCTCCTTAGCTCAAGTATCTTTTTGTTTTCTTCCTCGAATGAGTGATTTTCTGTTGTAATTCCTAGTCTAGCCTTTTGTTACTTTGTATCTAGTCTAGTGTGATTTCAGCCTCGTTTTTGAGTGCCTTAAGTTGATGTTTCATAGCCTTTTCGTTTTTCCTCTTTATGAGTGATTTTGATTTCGTTAATCTTTAATACATTTAGTCCTAGCTTTATTGTTCCTCCTTGAGAGTGATTTTGATTTTGTTATTTAGAGTAGTTCAGAGTTTTTCCTCCTTGGAGTGATTTTTGTTTCCTTTATTTTAGGGCCTTTTCATAGCCTCACTCGGTCGAGGATTTTCCCCGTCCTGAATAAAACAGCCTACTGCCTAACTCTGCATCTGAGTCCTCATTTGAGTCCCGGCTTGACAAATACGTCAGAGTCCAAAAATAGAACGTAATTAAACATATTGCAGCTTTAAGAATTATCAATGCAGTGAAATGCACTGTTTGGACTTTTTCATTGCACATTTCATTTAGTTTTCAGCCCCTCAGAGAAAAGTGAGTCCACCCAGCTAGCAAATTAAGCAGCGTGCAGCCATCTTTGCCTCTTGCCTGATCTAAGAATAGCCTGAGGGCCCTTCCTCCTCCACACCTGAACAAACTTGGATGGAAGAAAATTATGGTAAATATTATGAAAGTCTGCTGTGAATAAATGATCATCCTCTTTCCATGTAGGCTTTCTTTCTTTAAAAAAAATGAGCAAATAAAAATTGGGAAATCCTACAGCCTCCAGTTATTCCTTTGTCTCCTGTGAAATGAAAGTTCTTTTATATTCTTACATTCTGTTCAGCCGGCCTGATCTTTGCTGTTTTTTACATTTTTTACCTGGACTGTGAACTGGCATCGCCGTCTCAGGGTTGTTTTGATGTGATAGTGAAAAGGCCTGGCCAATAGGGAAACCAGCAGGACAACAGACAAGACAAGAGAGAAGCTCAGCGAGAGATAAGACGACGGGACAATAGGCGTGTGTGTGTGCGTGCGTGGGAGAGAGAGAGAGAGAGAGAGCACAAGAACAAGAGGAACACTGCCAAAGAATGAAAGAACCAAGAGAAAAGGGTTAATGATCAGCTCCTCTGCTGCACAATCCTGTTATATTTCCACACACCTGTGTGTACTCGTGTTATTGTGTGTGTGTACATCATCAGTCAAGACAGAGATGATGGAGTAAAGACAGTGTAAACACAGAGATGGAGGAGGGAGCTTAACTGTGTTCTCAGCTCTATTGACTTACAAACACACACACACACACACATACACACACACATACACAGACACGTACCTACACCAAAAACACTCCATACGTGCACACATGCGCACTGACAGAGCTTCACATTAACACACACATACACACACCATGACATTTGGATTCCATTAAAAGTCTTTGTCTCTGATCAATAATTTAATAACCTGAAAGGATGAAGGACTCATCATAATCAATACAGCCCCTTCAAGTGTGTGTGTTTGTGTGTGTGTAGAGCGGGAGCTGAGAATACAGTTAAGCTCCCTGTAAATGCATACTCCTCATGCATATGTGTATGTGTATGCATGTATGTGTGTGTGTGTGTGTGTGTGCACAGTGAGTGTACGGTGTGTTCTCACACAGGAAATAACTGACAGCTTTCAGACTTTGACAGCTAGCCTCTGCTTTACTCAGCAAATACACACACACACACACACACACACACACACACACACACACACAGCGCCGTCAAAGTGAATACTGGTTCTGGTCCCAGCTGTATGGGCTTGATGCTACTATAGAAATCTTTTGTTTGAGTCAGTTTCTTTGGTTTCATAACTCATTGTGCTGTCACTGCATCTGAGCCGGCCCTGCTGTTAGTGCTGCTGTTCATGTTGGAATACAGAGTGTTTCATATGTTTGAATAAAGACATCTCTGTACGTCATACAAGAGGGAGCGGGTTTACATGGTACATCTTTAAACTGTGTAACTTGAAAATCAAAAGACTTCTTGCTGTTGGACTAGTAATCAGAATAAATACTCGAGTACAGCCGAACATATTTGGGATTACACTCTGGGGGAGCTAAATGACAAAAGTACCAATTTCCAAGCAATGTCGCTTTAAGATTGAAAGGTGCTACACAAATAAAATGATAATTGTTTTTATTAAGGAGTTGAGTTTTAAGTCAGATGGTAACCTGAAGGTACTCTTCATTAACATGGTTGTTTTGTATGTTGTTTGCTAGATACGTTTAATGTCTGTAGATGTTGTTAGATTGGGCATGTGTGACCAATAAACATGGACTGTACAAAAGGTTACAACATTCAATCTGAACAAGCCTTTACCTCAAAACCCCACCGGGCACGTCTCTGTCACGTCACGGGTGCTCAGATTTGGTCATTTTCCTGGCTGTGCTTCTAAATATGCTTCTACATGTATAAATATGCTATGTAGTTAATTAGTTTCACTTTTGTCTGTTTCTAGGACCGGCAGTTTGCGCTGGGTATTTTATTTTGAAAATCCACTGGCTTCTCCATGCTGTTTCTGTGTCTGGCTTCCTGGCAGCTCGAGGTGCTCTGTGTAAATTGACACGGGCTGTTTGTGTCAAGTGTCAAAAATAGAACAGCCGTGTGTTCAGTGCGGGGCCGAGCAGAGGCCCTCTTCTGAACCGGATCACGGCAGAGCCGGTGGAGTTTGAAATATTGACTAGAATGGCCATGCATAATGGTGGTGGAATTTGTGGGTTAGTCACCTAAAAATTAATTCCCATAAGGATTTTATAGGTAAACTGTTGTGATATTGAACAGTTGAGATTTGAATAGTAGTAATAATGCTAATAAAAATAATAATAACAGTAATAATTGTAGTGATCTTACCTGATCTTATCATGAAGCTCCTCACAGAAAGAACTTTTGGGGGTATTTTGGGGTGAAAATCCAAATTAGAACAATTCTCTGACTTTTAGTTTCATCTCTAAATGAAAGAGACAAAGAAAAAGTCTCCACCGTGGCAGAGCAGACAGAGAAGTGAGTGCCACCAAAAGAACAAAAAAAACTCAGGAAAAGTACGTCATGATAAATAAGTAAATGGGTGTCGTGCCTCTTCAGAGTTGTCACCTTCAGTTAGCATGAAGCCTGCTGTTGTGTTCATGTTCGGATGGGACTGAGGTGTGTACATTGCGGCCCTCTTGATACTTGGACGTGTTGGTTTGGTGTCTGTGCTGTCAGGGTGGGTGTTTGTCTGTGTAGAGGTATACATGTCCATGTTAATACCTTTGTCAGTGTTGTTTGTGCTTCTTCATTGTCATTCTGGTGAGAGTTAAGTACTTTTAATTATGCTGCAGCAACCTTCGCTTTCTAACACAGCTCCTTGTTTTTTCCCCCTTTTCTCTCATTTGATTCCCCTTTTTTTCCTGATTCCCATTTCTCCCTCCCTCCCTCCCTCTCTGTCTCTCTCTCTCTCTCTCTCTCTCTGCCCCCCCCCCCCTTTCCTCTCTCTCTCTCTGTCAGCATCTTCCTCCCTTTCTTCATTTACAATCTCCCACACACTCCCTCTTTCTCAAATTCCATTTCAGTGTCTTGCTTTGGCAGGACATGCTGAGCTAGTGCCAAGGCAATAATGAGAACTGTCAAGCAGCGACAAATGAACAGGTGAGAGAGACGCAGGGAGAAAGAAAGAAAGAGAGACGAAGAGACAGAGGGAGAGAGAGACATGAATATGAAGTACTGGCACTGCTGTGACTACTGACAGTCCACTCACGCATGCATGGACACACAAGTACACTCCCAGCCCGCTCTCTGAGCCCCCATTGCAGGGTTCCACCGATATCAAGCTGGCCAATACTGAGACACTTTTCATATATCAGTCAGTGCTGTGTTCTAGAATGTATAGAAATTATGATAGTTGAGATTTTTCAGTTATAATTAAACATGCAACATGCAACACTTTCTCCTAAAATGTCCCTTTATATGCTGTAATTATCTTATATACTCGTAACAGCAAACACAGATTTGAAATACTTGTAGTCTTAATATTTTTTTATTGATTTATTGAACATTTTGAACCAATATGTGTGTAAAGCTCCAAATTTTCATACTGATCATATTTATTGACAAAATAAGGCAGAAATGGAACATAATATTCTTAACTGTTTTTTTTAAATACGCTATGTTTACGTCATGTTTTTGTGACCTTGGAACTTATATCTACAGACGCTGTGGGTCCTCTTCCATGTGGTCCGCCATGTTGAACCAACATGTTTCAGAACAACTAAACACTAACTCTAGACAGGTTATTTCACATTTGTCATGTTTTTCACAGCCATAGTTTCTCTGTCACACTAGGAAGGAGATGGTCAGAAATTATGAGTGTGACATTGATCATCTCACCTCAATCTCTGCAAAAATAAATAAATTAATTAATAAATGAAAAAATAAAAAAATAAAAAAATGATGCTCCATGATGAAGTGAGCTGTGACTGACTCTCTGTGACTATGCAGGCTCCTAAACGAGTCAGTCTCTATAAGTCTCCATGTTCAAATATCCAACTTCACAGCAGAAATAAACATGTTTACAGCCTGGTACAAAAAACAGTTTTGGTCTCTGTAGCTAATTTCCCCGTTCATGACAACTGTACTGAGGGTGAATTTATATACAACTCACCTGTTCACATTATATTAAGGCTTAAAGTTATGCAGGATTAACAGCGTGGCCACTTTGATTGACAGGTAAGTGTTGTTACAGACATCATTTGGCCCGCCTCAGGCCACTGATGAGCCATGTCTTTGTCATTTTTTCTCACATTTTGGATCACTCCTCTGCTGCTCTTCATGATGTTTCTTCTATTTTCTCCATGTTAAAATGTTTGTTTGTGAGTTGTGTGTGTGTGTGTGTGTGTGTGTGTGTGTGCGTGAACACAGGCTCTGATGACAGAAGGAGTTGATGCTGTACACACTGTGAAGTCCCTCGAGGCAAATTTGTGATTTGTGATGTTATAAAAATGAAACTGACTATAAATACTGTGTGTATACATATGATGTGTATCCATGGCAATGGATTTGTTTAGTAGGTTATATAATGTACTATCTATTTCATATGTAGTAATACATGATGTGGTTCTGCTGTGTTAATTATGAAAGGCTCGTCTGCAGGTACGATCATGAGACTGAGACGATGCTGAGACAGTGTGACAGATGTTTGTGTGTATGAATCGTGACTTTTAATAGTGTCATACATACTGGGTTACCATTAGCATTTTGTTTTATATTTGATCCTCCCGTGCATGTGAGCTGGTCTTTATTCATTTAAAATTTTCATCTTCATATAAACAAAAGCAGCATTTACAAGAGTGTTTATGAAAAAAGCTTCAGCTGAGAGCACCGGAGGCCCAGAGGTATGAATGATGCGTACACACAAAAACAATACATGTTCTGCTCTCCACACAGAAACTGGTTATTAAAAAATGAAAGTGCTTTGAGAATATAAGCTGCTGAGCTTACCTGAGGTGGCAGTGTCAAATAGTCTTGGGGGATTTTTTATTTAGAGCCTTATTACATTATATGATATGGAAGTTGGCATTTATCAATATGATCTATTTGTAATTTGTAAAATAGGACTGTCACCTAATTTGCACAAAACAGTACAGGGAATAACAGTATATGACATGAGATTATGAATTTGATTTTCTACATGTTGTCAATCAATACATAATTATGACTTACAGAATACAGCAATGTGTAACTGGCAGAGACTGCTGGAGACATTAGACACTGTGACAGGCCGAGTGCAGGGCCAGTATGTTTCATTGCCAGCCCCAAAAGACTAGACAACCTTAAAGGAAGTGTGAAGTGAGTCCCCAAGAGTTCTGCCAAATGTTAAGCCTCTGTAATGATTTTTAATTGCAACACTCGACTTTAATCAGCACACCATGCTGACCAGGCAAGATGTCATGTAAAGGTGTCATGGGTCTTTTACATGAGCTAAATTAGGGTGCATGTTCCCTGATTTCCTGTCTTTTTGGGTCAGGAGATACACCAGTATTTGTCCATAGTATGACTTAAGTTCCAAAAATAATGGATTCTATATTTCCAATAAGGCAATAATTACACTGCCCCTCCGTGATAGATTTCACACGTCTTTCCCAACTCCCCAGTTCCAGTTTGTAACTTGGTAACTTGCTAAACTCCACCAGGTACAGCTCTCTGACGACAGGGCAGCAGTGCTATTGGCCATACAGCTTCAGACCCCACAAGAAGCTGTCTGAAGTGGAGATTTTGTTAACTTGCTGAGATTATGTCATATTTGGGCCTCTACCATGAGTAAGTAGACTACAATCAGAAGTGTGCACAGGGTGTTTCAATTTGAGGCAGCTCCTCCCGATTCATAGGGGACTTTATAAACTATTCCTCCTGATCACTAAATTGAACTTCATGTGTAAAATCCTGGTTTTTATCATGAAATAAAATGCTTTTCTTCCCAAAATTCCCTCAATTTTACCACATGGAATCCCTCACTGGTTTCTTACAAATTAGTGGTAGCATGCTGGACTTTCATCTGCTGGATCTCTGTGGATCAATTCAGATTTTCACAAAACAAACTCAATTTTAAATGTACCCAAAAAACTTCCTCCACTCTGGCATCTCTCTGATTTGGTTGAATTCAAAGTGCTTAAATTGTTAAATGTTATGAGACTACATTTCCATTTGTGCATCTGTTACAACACTGTCTTATGTCCTACCATGTCGCTCAGCCTGGACTGGATGTTTACATGTCAATGAATGGAGAACCAGTCAAAACACAGTAACTGTACTAGACATACCAGGTTCAGTTTAGTTTAGGGCTGTAAAAATCAAAGCAAATTCTGATCACTGTATCTGCTACATTCAACAGCTGTACGAGGGCTGCTTCCTTCTAAAATATTTCATCATGTCTCCCTCTGTTATTTTATGTGTAACCTGCCAATGTGTAGGAGCGGATGTGTCAGATTTCAAAGTGTGTGAAGATATCCACCTCGAACCAACAGAAATCAAAATACAGCTCATTTTGTATGGTATTTGTTCCTGTATCCTGTGACTGTGAAGATGATGTAGAAATCACACAGTTCATCTCAGACTCCAGCAGTGAAAATCACTAACACTGGAAATCTTGATTGGAAGGGATTTAAATACTGAATGGCTTTAGTAATTATAACAATTGCACTTGTTAAACACCAAGAAATTAAAAAGCCAATTTGAAGATCAGATCTTGCCGCAACCAAGTCCATTATTCTTCTGTATCAGGACACCGCAGGGCTGTTATCACAGCTTTACAATGGACACTTGCCACGGGAAGGTGTTTAATTCGCTGAAGACAAATAATTAAGTAGATCAACAAGATGTCGCAGGGTCGGTTGAGTAACAGAAGGATGTGATTGGCTGACAGTGGATGATGCCAACTGTGCCTGCACAAAAACCCAAAGACAGCTGGCATTCAGTAAAGGTTGATGATGAGAGTCTTGTGTTTCAGTCCTGATGGGAAAGGTCTCTTTTCTGATTTCTCAGGCCAGAAAGACCAGAACTGCACACACTGTAAAGGGTACATGATAGTTTAATTCTCTGTAGGGTCTTTCTATAATCAGTCAGGGGCAAAAATAAGTACTTTTAATGGACGTAATCTGAGCAATTACCCAAAAGTCTTACATTTTGTGGCTACAGGCTGCAGCACTCTCGTTTAATACTTGATCAAATTCAAAAGTTGCAGTACCCATTAGCCACTTTGAAGTTCCATGTTAAAAAATATCTTTCCTTTCAGGGTGAAAAAGTGCCCAGATGGAATCAAATCAGGAACATTACAATTTAGGGATTTTCGTGGCAGTGCAATTTAGTATGTAAAAACCTGCATTCTTTCTCAGGTCCAGAGGGGGCAACTCCACTGGCTGCAAAAAAAAAAAGCCTTTGTATTGACTGTGATGGAAAAATGAGCCAAATTCTCACATAATTTATGACCTCATGACTTCATGGTCTCGATCTTCTTCCACATAGATAATTATAGACTCAGTTTAGAGTAAAATAGATGATAAAGCATGATGTGGTTCATGATTCATGATGTGGCTACCTTGTGATTGACAAGTCGTTCTCAGTCTGTCCAGCTCGACACACGAAACTCAGATCTGTTAAACTAGACAGTGCTGATCAAATATGAATCCAGATTCTTCCAGTCGCTTCCTTGACAAGCTCTCAAACATTTTCAGTTACTGCTGGAATACAAGAACATTTGCAACCAGACAGGCCGCCATTTTTTCCTGCTTAAAAGTCAAAAACAAAGGGTGCCCACCTCACAGGAGGTCCAAATATGGTCAATTCTGGCTCCAACGACAAAACTAAGAAGGCGACGTCCATAAAGCCAAACTCAAATATTCACAGTGGTTAACCAACAGGTGACATTATGGTACACACTTTACATCAGCTATGCTCACAGATTTGTGGAAATTATGTTTTATGCAATATAAGAGAAATTATCATGTTTTCCTGCTAATTTACAAGAAGCTGAACTTTGAAGCTGATTATCTATCTCATATAAAAAAAAAGAACCACTTGCCTTGTCACTTGTTTCTGCAAATGTGAGCGGATGCTTATCAAAACATTTCCAAAGGTGGAATTGTAAGTTCACCTTCACATTACAACACAAGTTCAGTAAAGTGAAGTTTGTCTGTTCTCTGTAACATAAAGGCTGTTTTTTACAAAAAAAAAATCATTTTAGACGCTATTATCTCAAATGTCTTAACCTTTCCATGTGCATTTATACCAGTGTGTTTGAATCATGCAAAGGCACTGAAATACAGAAAAACACCCATGGGTCAAGATGAGCACAAACAACCCACACACACACACACACATTCAACAGTGGGAGCACAGGGTATATGAGTATATGAGCTATTGAGTGGATGGAGAAAGAGGAGAAAGAGGATCCTTGAATCCATCCTTCAGACAAGCCGACAGCAAGAGGAGAACAGAAGGCGGAGGACGATAGGGGGAGATAATGAAGGGGAGCATGGGATGAATGGAGTGGCAGATTAGAGAGGAGGAGAGTAAATTGAAAGTATTGAGTGACTGGGAGAGGAGTGGAGGGTCGAAGAAAGAAGCAGCAGAGAGTGAGGCAAGTTGGCAGTCAAAAGAGGAATGAGAAGCAGAGAGGCGAGGGAAAATAGGGCTCAGAGCTGAGGAGTGGAGAGGAGAGGAGGAATGTTTGAAAGGAGAAGAGACAGGTAAAGGTGAGGGGAGAGATGCTGTGCAGGCTGCAGCGGAGGGCCACATCAAAGTGAAGGGCTGAGGGTGAAGGAGGATAAAGACCTGAAAGAGAGACAGACACAAGAGAGATGAGCATTCTCTGTTACTGTACATGTTAGCTGTGGTGGAAAAGTCGTTACAGTACTGAGATATTACTCAACTACAAGTCAAAAATATATTAAAGACTATTCGTCTAATCGTTGACATGTTTAAAGCAGGAACAGATCCATGTATGCAATACTGAGATTTCCTTGAAAACACATTAAGTATGTTGAAAATAGTTGCTGAAAACACGTGAAAAGACTTTGAACGATATATTACTGAAATGTGGAGTTAGAGGTTCAAACAGTTTTTCACCAGTTTTCAGTCCAGGATTTTGTGGGCGGTCCTTAAAGGGTGGCTCGATGACACGCTGAGGCCACCCTGAGCATACCACTTTAACCCCTTCAACGCATTCAGAGGACACGCCCCCACAGTCCTGGAGCTGAGAATTCATTTTTACCTGATTTTTAACACCTAATTTCATAAATGTGTTGATATTCTTAATCATTCAAATTTGGCTGGGTGGTTAATAACACTTTCTTCTTTGGTCTGACAAACTCAGAACACATATTTATTCTTACTTTACAAGGACTTTAACTTTCAACAGCACATTTGTCTGATGAATGATAAAAGGTATGAAAGGATCAAATATTTAGATAAAGCAGAATTTTATTTGTTAAAAGTGACTAAAGATGTTAATGAACCTGCGTAGAACTCATGTCATTCTGTGATAATTAGTCCCAATACAGTGCAAACAGACAGTCAGTCCAAGGTCTGATCTGTCTTGATTTGGTTTTGAATGCATTCATTAATATATATAATAAAGACCCAAATAAACCAATCCAAAATCTTTGGACTTTTATGATTCTATTCAGTTGAATCAGACATATGATGATGGACAGCAACTAGCAGCTCTTGGTGTTTTCCTGACCTTGAAACTCTCTTTGCCCTGCAGCACAGAGCACACGGTGTGTTTTGGAGACACAGAAAGTATCTTCCACTAGATGTTCTAAATGTCAGAATCAATTATAGAAAAAATAAATAAATTCTTATTTTCACTTCCTATAAAACATTCTGTAACTGACTGGCTGACAGACAGAAAATAATCATTCCCAAACCAATTTAATGTCTGTGAATCAAATTCAGAAAAATAATTGTCATTTCTTATCAAATCATTGACTCTTTTATTTATATTATTTTCTACCATGGTGATGATGACGGAAGAAGTGATCAGATCTGATACTGGGTACACTCTGCTTCTCAGGTCCGTCACAGCACCTCATAATGGAGTGAACTCATGAAGACCTCTAGCTCTACCTCCCAGTGGCAGAAAGTCTGCAAAAGCAAAAAGGGAACATTCAGCTATCAGGCTCCTCCTGTGTGGAACAAACTACCATTCTGGGTTCGGGAGGCAGACACGGTCAACACCTTTAAGAGTAGACTTAAGACTTTCCTTTTTGATAAAGCTTATAGTTAGGGCTGGCTCAGGTCATCCCTTAGTTATGCTGCCATAGGATTAGACTGCCGGGGGAGTCCCATGATGCACTATTCTCTTCTTCTCTCCCTCTTCCTCTTGCAGGTTCTCATGGAGCATGGCTACACCTAGATTCAGCGATGGTGTTTGCACCTGCAGCTGTGGTCCATCCATCCATCCATCCATCCATCATCTGTAACCGCTTATCCTCATCAGGGCCATGGTAGGGCTGGAGTCTATCCCAGCTGACTTTGGGTGAGAGGCGGGGTACACCCTGGTCAAGTCACCAGTTCATCACAGGGCACAAAGAGACAAACAACCATGCACAAGTTTTTTCCTTCTATTGTCAGCAAGTGCTTACTCCTGATGAACTTGTTGAGTCTCTGTAAATAATATAATAAAGAATACAGTCAAGACTGCTTATGAAAAGTGTCATGAGATAACTTCTGTTATGATTTGGTGCAGTATAAATAAAAGTGAACTTGAATGGAACAAACTTGACTTTTTTTGCTTTTGCTTTTTTTGGCTTTGAGAAAAGCAACATCATCTGTAAATTATTTGTTGCTTTCAACACTGTGTATCTGGTATGGACAGAACAGTATGAGGGGCCGTCAGGGACATTATTCAGAAATACCTCTCACACACACTACTGAAATATTACGCTCTTACACACACTAGTGAAACGCTCTTACACACACTAGTGAAATGCTCTCACACACACTACTGAAATATTACGCTCTTACACACACTAGTGAAACGCTCTTACACACACTAGTGAAATGCTCTCACACACACTACTGAAATATTACGCTCTTACACACACTAGTGAAACGCTCTTACACACACTAGTGAAATGCTCTCACACACACTACTGAAATATTACGCTCTTACACACACTAGTGAAATGCTCTCACACACACTACTGAAATGCTCTCACACACACTACTGAAACGCTCTCACACACACTACTGAAACGCTCTCACACACACTACTGAAATGCTCTCACACACACTACTGAGATTTCAGTATAACCGGAAGGCATTTCACTTAAACCGGAAGGCATTTCACTTAAACCGGAAGGCGGATTGTAAGAGGGAGCGCAGCATCGTTGGGTTGCAGATGTCGCGCCAGGAGGAGCTTTCCAGTGGACTTACAGAAGCTGCCGTGCTACTCAACAACATTTTGTCATCAGCGGAGACAATTCGAACATTATCTAATGCAACAGCGAGCAGGCAACAGTGCCACGCCCCCTTGAGTGCCGACACCGTGGAGAGCCGGCTTACGGCGCTTTTCCCGTCTCGCGGCCGCAATGGCGCGGCGCAACACCCAGCTGTTGGCCCGGTTGTCCTGGTTGTCCATGTCCCGAAGCTCTGCTGAGCTTGGTAACGC
The DNA here is from genome assembly GCF_000972845.2 of Larimichthys crocea. NCBI lineage: Eukaryota > Metazoa > Chordata > Actinopteri > Sciaenidae > Larimichthys > Larimichthys crocea. Next base: position 2,254,266 of record NC_040028.1, read on the forward strand.
GGCACGGACAACAGCTGGGTGTTGCGCCGCGCCAAAAAAAAAGCACTAAAACTGTTGTAAATATTTCTGCTGAAAAATATTTCAGTCTGCAAACAAGAAGAGAAAATAACTTTAGGTCATTTTTTAAATAATAAATATGTCATCCACAATATTTCTGTCTGAGTCAATATTCTGACAACACAGCACTTTTGGCAACTTCTGAAAAAAAATTGGCTAATTTACAGATGATGTGGAAAAGTCACAATGACCTGGTCAGTGCTCCCTGCTGACTTTTCAGTGCACTTCCCCGGGAAAACAGCATCTAGTTCTGGCAGGAGGAGCTGAGTAGATCCTGCTGTTTACTGAGGCTAATTATGTAACGTGTTCAAGGAAAAAAAATACTCTGTCATAGGTAGTGTCTGTGGTAACTCATATGAGCTCAGCGTAACCTAGCCAGTCCCACTTACCGACTCTCACTCCACCCCAGAAAACACTGCATCTCCACCTGATGGCCGAGTAGGTCAGCAGGGCCGGTCCTAGCTATGGGCAATGTGGGCGGCCGCCCAGGGCGCATTGTCCGTGGGGGGCGATACCGCTCATTAAGTTAGGGGAGCGGGCGCCCCGGGAGCGGGGTGTTGACAAGGCAGACGGGGGCGTCGGACAGACCGACATAACAGGTCCCATGGGCGGTCTGGGACCAAAAATCGGCCCTGGCATTTTGGACCAGAGCAGCCCACAACAACCCCCCCCCCGCCGTGCGCCTTTGCCTAACCAGCCCCCCACATTGCCCATCGCTAAGCCCCAGAGTGTGTTCGGGGTGTGTGATCTACTCGTTAAATATATATATATCGGGACTTGTCGGCCCAAATAGCACGTCGGCCCACTGGGCAAACGCACGGTATGCCAGATTGCCAGTCCGTCCCTGACAGGTCCCACACATCAGCCGCACTCGCGCCGTATTCCATCCACTCTCGCTCACACACGCGCGCTCCCCCTCTCACCTGCTCCCCAGCCCCCTTGCTCTCATTCAGGTGCATTCACGCACCATGGGAAACCACAGAACTCAACATCGTAACACTGTAACATTACTGCAGGGTCGCTACAGTATCTTGTTCGACTTTTCTTGTATTTGTTAGTTTTTGAAAATGTAATTCTAAATATGAAGATTATGGTGATATTGTTACATTTAATAAACCATATTAAAAATACATTTTTGGCTATGCGCACGCATTCTTGAACTCACAGAACTGTTCAAACCTAGACAGTAGCTACGTTCCAACCAGACCGCAGGTAGCTAGAGCTAACTATGAAGAATTAGAAAACAAAAGTGTCTGACCCCCGCAGCGACCGATTTCTTAACCCCAGGTAGGCCAACTATGGAGAATTCTAAGAAAAGAAAAGTGTCTGAAGAAAACAGAAGTTTCAATGCTACGTGCAGTCCTTCATTAAATGTAATAATAAAAAAAAACGTTGCATGCCGAGTCATTTTAAATGTCAAAAGGGTTTTGCGGCTCCCAGTGCTTTCTTTACGGTGAGAAACTGGTCCAAATGGCTCTTTGAGTGATAAAGGTTGCCGACCCCTGGGCTAGACACACCCAGTCAATCACCACATACATTCACTCACATTGCAGGCATTTCTATATACAAGTTAACATAATTAAATCATTTGATCAACCCTAATAGTACACTTATCTTATGTTCTTTAAGTGTCCTTTACGGCAGAATCTTCACCCTCCAAAATCAGGCAGACCTTGGTCACAGGCCTCTCCAGGACACTTGTTTTTGTACGCACCTTTACCACACGGACATGGTCCTTGGCATCAGAACTGGCCTCTATGATTCGACCCAGTAGCCAGGAGCCACGAGGGGCAGTGTGGTCTGCCACAAGGACGATGTCCCCGGGAACGAAGTTTCTTTTGGTCCGTGTCCATTTCTGCCGCTCTTGCAGGAGAGGGAGATATTCGAGCAGCCACCTTTTCCAAAATAACTCCACTATGTACTGGACCTGTCTCCAGCGTTTTCTGTGGTACAGATCAGTTTTTGAAAAGTCTCCAGGGGGCAGAAGTGGTTTAGTTCTGAGCAGAAGTATATGATTTGGAGTAAGGGCCTCTAGATCTTGAGGATCATCAGATACCTTTGTAATAGGCCGGCTGTTCAGAATTGCCTCAACTTCACAGAAAACAGTGGTCAGGCCTTCTTCGTCTAATGTTTGCTGCTGTAAGACTGCGAGTAAGACATGCCTTACCATTCTGATGAGGCGCTCCCAGAACCCACCATGGTGAGAGGCAGTGGGAGGATTGAAGCTCCACTGAACTCCTTCTTTCATCAGAGTTTGTTGGATCTTTCTTTGGTCTAAAGTTCTGAGTGCTTCTCTCAATTCTCTCTCTGCACCTACAAGGTTAGTGCCATTGTCTGATCTTATGTGCTGTGCCTGACCCCTTCGACAAAGAAATCTTCTTATGGCATTGATGCATGATTCTGTGGTTAAAGAACAGGCCATTTCCAGATGCACCGCTCGGCTGGTCATGCAGGTAAAGATCACACCATACCTTTTTAGTGTGGTTCTTCCCCACCGCACCTCAAAAGGGCTGAAGTAGTCAAGACCAACGTTTGAGAATGGTGGTAAATATGCAGCAAGTCTTTCACTCGGCAGGTCAGCCATCTTTTGTTCACCGGGCCTAGCTCTGTTCTTCCTGCAGGTCACACAGTGAGAGAGAATCTTTCGTGCAGCAGAGTTACAATTCGTAATCCAGTATGATTTTCGTACCTGGGATAACATATGATTCCTTCCTCCATGTCCAGTTTTAATATGGATGTGGCGCAGGATCAGAGTGGACACGTGGTGGTCTTTGGACAGAATGGCAGGGTGTTTCCTTTCCTCTGGCATTGCCGTTCTTCTCAAGCGCCCACCCACTCTGAGGATGCCATCATCCAACATTGGATCCAGCCTGTAGATGCTGCTTCCGCCATCATCCAACATTGGATCCAGCCTGTAGATGCTGCTTCCTTTTTTTATACTGGATGCTCCCTCCTGGAGCATCCTGATCTCTTGTGGGAAAATTTGTTTCTGTACATACATTTTTTAGATCGCCAACTGTTATTGATCTTTTCATGTTATCTTTGATCAACCGTGTATACATTCTGGTTGCAATATGTTTCTTGTTGTGTTCTTCTGAGTGCTTTCCATCTTTTACCTTGTGTTTTAATGCATCCTTCACTTTCAGCATCCATGCCACAGCTACTCTCAACCTCAGCCAGTCTGAAAAGTGATTGAGTAACCTGTCTGTGGGTCTTTCCTCACAATTGAGTTCACTGTTATGGACTTTCTGACCTCTGGGTCGGCACAAAGTTGAATACTGCTTACTGGTTCATTCAGATCATCCAGTCTTCTTCTGATGACCAGAGAAACTCTGGTCCATTGATCCATCTGGGATTTTTCATGAACCTTTCTGCACTCAAACCTCTAGAGCAGTCATCGGCGGGGTTTAGCTTTGTGCCCACATGTCTCCACTGGGACACCTGTGTGGCTTCTCTAATTCTAGATGTCCTATTAGCAACATAGGTGTGGAAGCGAGAGTGGTCGTTTGCAATGTATTTTATGATGGAGGTACTGTCAGACCAAAACACAGATTTGTCTGTTGGTGGTGGAATTTCGGCTTTGAGCATTCTGTCCATTTTGACTGATAAAGCTGCTGCAGCTAACTCCAGTCTTGGGATGGTTTGCCGCTTTAATGGAGCTACTCTTGACTTGCCTATCAGGAACGCTATATGGACCTTTCCTTCTTTATTTGTCATTCTGAGGTAGCTGGCTGTTCCATAGCCTAGCTCACTAGCATCAGAGAAGTGGTGTATCTGGCTGTGCACTAACTCACCAAAATCTTTCGGCTTGAAACAGCGGGGCACTTCAAAGTCTGCAAGCTGTGATAGACTACTGGTCCACTTTGTCCACTGCTCTACTAGCATGTGAGGAATGGTTTTATCCCATCCAAAGTTCTGTCGGCACAGTTCCTGCAACAACAGTTTGGCAGGCAAGATAAGTGGACATAGATAACCTATAGGATCATATATAGAGCTTACCACAGATAGGATGCCCCTTCTGGTATGTGCATGGTCGCTAATGATGATGTTGAACTTGAAAGCGTCACGTTGTACACACCACTGAAGTCCTAGGGCTCGTTCCATGGGCAATTGATCTTTGCTTAAGTCCAAATCCTTTACCTCCTTAGCTCTGTCTTCTGGTGGGACAGCAGCAAGGACAGCTCTGCTGTTGCTTATCCACTTTGACAAATGGAATCCTCCTTTATGGCAGACTGTGGTGAGGTTTGAGATCAGCTTCACTGCTTCCTGTTCTGTGGGCACAGATTTTAAACAGTCATCAACGTAAAAGTTTTCCATGATTGTGCTTGTTACCTCAGGAGGAAAGCTGTTTGCGTTGTCTTGTGCGGTCTTTCTGAGTGCAAAGTTAGCCATGCTGGGTGAAGAGACAGCTCCAAATAAGTGAACAGTCATCCGAAATTCCTCAGGTGCATTATCTATGTTTCCCTGTGGCCACCATAAAAATCGCAGGAAGTCTGTATCACTTTCCATTACCTTGACCTGATGGAACATGGCCTGTATATCTGACATCATTGCTACTGGTTCCTGTCGAAAGCGTGTCAGCACTCCTATCAGTGTGTTCGTCAGACTGGGGCCTTGGAGTAGTTCAGAGTTGAGGGACGTTCCCTGGAATGATGCACCACAATCAAAAACGACCCTAATTGTTTTCTTTTTTGGGTGATACACCCCATGATGAGGTATATACCAAACTTTGCCATCAGTTCTTTTCACTTGTGCTGGGGGAACAATTTCAGCGTAACCTTTGTGAATGGCATCGCCAAGGAACTCTGCGTACTCCCTTTGATAGTTTGGATTTCTTTTGAACTTTCTTTTCAGACTCAAAAGGCGTTGCTCTGCAATCACATGATTGTTAGGCATTATGATGTTGTCCATTTTAAAAGGTAAATTTATGCAATAATGACCGGCCTTGACCATAACAGATTTATTAGCAATGTTCAGGAACCTTTTGTCCTCCACTGACATCTCCTTTTTTTCATCATAGACCTTCTCATTGAAATCAGTGTTGTACTGACTTACCAGAAGTTCTTGCAGGTTGATTACCTGCCAGGGTTCCATCACATTTGCTACATTCATGCCAATGAGCAGGTCAATATCAGAGTCTATCTGTGGTAACTGAAGGTCACTGAGGTAGGACCATTCTTTTAAGTCCTCCTTTGTGGGGATGTTGTCCTTTGTTACCGGCATGGACTTTTGAGTGTAGACTTCAGGTAAGGGAATGAAGTTGTTACCTTTAAGTTCACTCACCTCTAGCCCTGTTAACAATGTACTCCTGATAGGTCTTTCCTGTGACATTGTTCTCAGCAACACATTTGTTGGTTTTCCTGCTAAGCCCAACGTATGAGCCAGCCTTTCCGTGCAGAATGTTGCTGAACTGCCTGGATCGAGAAGAGCATAAGTATTAATGACTTTGCTGCCCTTAACGGACTTCACTTGAATAGGTAAAATTGACAATGCACAGTTAGAGTTACCGGCCCCATTATGCCCACAAACATTGGATGATACCTCCTTGATGCGTGGTGACCCTGCCAACTTGGAGTCTTCATTTTTAACTTGAAAGTTGATGTGAAGCACACTGGGATGCGTTCGGTTGCAGATTTTGCATGACAGCCGTCCTTTGCAGTCTTTGCTTATGTGTCCTTTACATAAACAACCGAAGCAGAGACCCTTTTCCTTTAAAAGGTTCAACTTTTCTCTGTGTGATTTTCTCTGGAAGTCACAGCACTGATTGAGGCCGTGGGCACCTTCACAGTTGAGACATGGGGAATTGACATCACTGTTCAAGTTTGAAGTCACTGGGGTACCTAGTGTTGACACATTAGTTGCATAATTAAGCTTGGGCCTAAAAATGGACTTGCTTGTATTGGGCCGCTTATTTCTACTTGCAACTGTCTCCTGTATATCACCAAATATTGGGTTAGACCATATCTTTGCCTGTCTCTCAATGAACTGTACAAGATCTGCAAATGTTATCTTGTTGCCCTCCAGTATCTCCTGAGCTTTAGTCCGCCATTTGTCCCGCAACTTAAAGGGTAATTTCATGACAATGGCTTTTAAGGTTGAGGCAACATTTAGTTCGTTCATGTAGTCCATCTTTGACATGGCATTACAACATCCTTTCAGAAACAGGACATACTCGTTCAAGGCCTTTGAATCTTCAGGCTTTATAGCAGGCCAGCTAAGAGCCTTTTCAATGTAAGCAGTGGAGAGTTTATACTCATTGCCATAATGTTCATGCAACAAGCGCTTGGCTCTGAGGTAACCCTGCTCTCCATCCATATGCTGGCAGCTTCTTACTAGGTCTCTGGCTTGGCCCTTTGTATATTGTTCAAGGTAAAACAATCTGTCCTGTCCATTGTCTGTCTTCATCTCGATATTGTGTTCAAATGAAGCTATAAAGGATCTAAACTGTAAAAGGTCACCATCAAAGATAGTGACACCTTTAGGTGGCAATGTAGATAATTGTTGCTGTTTAAGAAGCATAGATGTAATTTCATTTTGTCTATTCAAAATTGCAAGTAGATTATTAGAAGCTACATGTCCCTGCAATAACCTGTGCTGCTCTTGTTCCTGCTCTGACAACATAGAATCTACCATTGCTGCTCGTGAATCTGCAATGACATTGCTGGGTGCTAACTGTCTGTATTCTCTACTGAGCTCAGTTCTGTCAGAATGCCCCAAAGGTTTCTCAAGACCAGGTTTTAACATAGCTTTACCTCCCAGTATTGCATGCTCACCCGGCAGAGACTGTGTAGGCTGTGCTCTTTGTGCTTCCTCTTGAGCTTCTGGAAGCAGCCAATGACCTGTGTGGTCACCCTGCAGACCTCCATGGCTCCTGGGTACCTGAAACGGAGGTATAGATATGTGGTGCGCCATGTCCTTGGGACGGACAACTCTTTCCTCAGGTAAGTGAGCCACTGGCTGCAGCGTATCCATGTCTGCGATCTCCAATCTTCTCTCCTCAAAATATGCTTCCATGCCATCAGCTGGGGTAGAAGCCACCTGCTTCTCACCAGTCAACACTGCGAGTTTGGCATTCACAGCTGACAACTCAGCTTCAAAGTCTAAAGTCTCTTTCTGTCTTCGTATTTCTTCTTTTTCCTTAGCTAGACGCCCCTCCTTCTCTTCTAGACCATGTCTTTCTTTTATAAAAGCAGCTTTGGCTAAAAGTGCTGCCTTCTCGGCCTGTGCCACCAAACAAGCTGAATCTGAGCTTGCCATTGAGCCTTTAGAGCTCCGACTTACTGAGGAAACGCTGTCTTTAGGGCCTATTTCATCCTCTCTCTCAGGTGGAGGTGGAACAGTACAGGATTGACTCCACTCGTGAGATTTAGTCTTAAACTCATCAATAATAATTCTCTTAGGCTCATAGCACTGTTCTGTGTCCTCTACACGTTCATCCTCTGTCAAAAGCTCTTGGTATTGTTTGTGCAGTCCTTTAAACTCCTCTTCCATTTCTGTATATTTCTGTAAATTTTCCTTTACAACCTCCAGATTTGCTGTATCAGACATAAGTTCAGTTATTTTATTCATTTTGCGAGTCATAGAAGCAATCTTATTCCTTCTGACATTTCTTGCTTCCTTTTTCTTCTTTTCTAACTTAAACCTTTCCTCTTCCCTTACAGAGTCAACAGGTAACGGAACAGACAAATCAGTGGCACTGGCCTCCATATTGGAAACTAAAGCCTTTTGTTTAGCTTTACAAACTTTTGCTGCTTTTCTTTCAAAAAAATACAACTCGATATTCTTCAAGTCAATTTAGTCCTGAAACGTTTAACAGGACTCCATTCAAAATGTCAGAATAAACATACCGATTGGTCAGATTTGACTTAGATTCACTCTGGGCCTTCCAATAACAGAGTGGTACCTGCATGTTCCTCTTTGTTCCATCATCCTTTTCCATCCAAGGTCCCTTTTTATTCCTGTTCATCCATCCAAGGCAGGTTCTTGACTTTATGTAGTCGCCATTTGACTCCTTTTGGAGGCTGGTTTTGACTTAGGTTTGACACGTGCAGTTTGAATGACGAGAAGATAACAGAGTTCTGGTAGGTCCCTTCTGACCATTTATTGCATGCAAATGATATCTGATCGTAACACAAAACAACAGGCACTGCAGGTCCAGCACGGTCAAGAACCTGTTGCCTCTTTCCAGCCAACCCTCGCTGGCTGCAGTACTGCTGGGTCTTATGGCCTCCTACACACCCAGTCAATCACCACATACATTCACTCACATACACATGATAGGGAAAAACAAAATAATCAACAAAAACTCATATTGGCTCCTACACCCCTTGTATTTAAATGCTATAATTTATCACATTGAGAGGGTTTGAATGCATAAAATATGTTGTTTTATACTTTTGCGAAGGCTGTTTTGTTTTGGCAATATAGTTTCTGTCAAAAAGTTACAGCAGTAAGAGCCAATAAATCAAAGCAAACTGACAAATGAAGGTAAAAATAACGCGAGGCGGAAAGCATGAAACCCAGGAAAAGTCATAACTTGGGTGGAATGGGGTCAGAGAGAAACAGATACATGGACACAGAAAGAGAGACAGAAAAAGAGAATAAAAAAAACACGGAGCGAGCTGGAGGATGAATCGACAGCGATGAATAGCAGCACGGGGGGGAAATAGCCAGGTGAGGAGGGGCAGGATGGATAGGGAAAGGGCAGAAGAAGAAGAATGATGGAGGGCGGCGGTGGTGGCGGTGTGTGTGTGTGGGGGGTTGGTGGCAGTGAGGGGACGTGGGAGGGCAGGGGGCCGGGGAGCCGACGGGGATGAGAACATTATGGCTGGATAATGAAGAGGTTCCACGCTGTCAGCCAACACCATTCACCCTGCATGGCTCTGACCCCAAAGTGTCAACAAGCTAAACGACCGAGCAGCAGCGCATTACCACATGTATACACACACACACACACACACACACACACACACACACACACGCATGCATGCATGCACACAGACAGATAGACATATAAGCAGATAATGCACAAAAATAATGTTTGCCTGCATATGAATGTGTGTATCAGCAAATCATGAGTGTAAATGCAAACATGTGTCGTGCAGGGACACATGTTAATAATGCAGTAATAATTGTTTCTACATGATCACATGTGCTGTGTGTGAGCGTGTGTTATATTCACACAAACCTAATAAATGACACAGATACTGATTCACATACACACACACACACACACACACACACACACACACACACACACTGGCAACACACTCTGCTGTTTGCAGAGTAAATATCATATTCTTTATTGGTATTCAGAACAGTAAAATTCAATAAATTGAGTCAACAGAGGTTGTTTCATAAAGCTAATCTCTGCTCACACATCACAACGCAACGCAGCAAGAAAATGGAGTTCAGACCAACTGAAACCTGCCTTCAGTCGTCTATCCGCCGTCTATGTTCCTCTATCTCTCTTTGTCTCTCTCTCTTGTCTGTCCCTGTCTCCCTCTCTATGTCTCCCTGTATCTCTACCCTCCCAACCCGTCGCTTTATCACACATTTGCACACAGGCGCCGCTTTGCCTCTTTTATTCCTTCTTCTATGCTGCTCTATCTCCGTCTCTCTCTTTCTCTTACTGACGTTTTTTTTTTTTCTGGCTTCCTGATGCAAAGCTCTATCTGGGCAGCAAAATACTCTTTTGTCACTCTTCTTCTGTTTCCATTCAAACTCCACTGCTGTATTAACATGACAGGAGAGAAACCGGTGTTGTTAAAGCACTTCTCTATTGACTGTGTTAGTAGGCTTTATGTTACATGTGCCACCTTTAGAGCAGCTGCAGACAAAAACCTTTATTTATAGTTTCATAATTATATTTTAATCATTTTCTGACCTGCCTCCACTTTAATTTGCTTTCAGTGCCGTGTGTCGTTGATTGTCCATCTGTTGTCTTGTCACACTCTGCTGCTCTTTTCAACAGCGACAAGTGATCACTTCCTGTGCTTCAACTGTACCGTTGGTTCTATTTGGACTGTTTGATGCTAAGCTAGTCAGTAAAATGTGGCACTTCCTGAACAGATGCTTCACATTAAAAGCCTCACAGCAGCTAACGTTCACGAGATGAACTTGAGGTTTATTCTTGATCTTGAAAAAAGTAGTTGATATTATTAACTTACAGGCCCAGGATGTCAGATTTAGAAGGCTTTATTACAGAATATAATGTGTTTCTATGGCAAACTAAACTGGCCTGGATGAGGCTCTTTCATGCATTTTGCAGTTTCTTACACTAGGAAGAAGAGGATGAGGCCTGCAATCAGCAACTATACCACAAAGTCCTACATACTGGTCGTGTTCTAACAGAGCTTTCACTCTTTCACTCGTTTTCTTGGCCTTCTTCTGGACAGTGGACTGTGTTTTGATTTCCAGCATTTGCAGCCACATATCATCAGTAGATGGAGTTTATTGCAAAATAATCAAAATTCCTTCCGCTGATGAAAGAGCACATCATTGCCCTAAATAGTCAGGTTTCTTTCATGCAGCTCAGATCTGTTTTATCGTCCTATGTGTTAGTGTTGTACGTGTACGTGTGCATGTTCTTATGTAACCCCGTGCTGCCATTTTACCCAGGTCTCTCTCTCTCTCACACACAATTTCCTGCCCTAAAATCAGCTTAAAACTCATCCAATTGAAGCCTTAAGGCAAACACTTCAAGAATCCAGTTGGAAAGCTTTGCATGAACAAGCTGTCAAATCAAACAAATTCTTCTCGTTCAAACACATGAACCTGCACTCTGACACTGCACTGCATGTGTTACTACTATAAAACACTTGCAGGTCAATAAGAGACCCGGAGAAGACCAGTTATAGATCTCTATCAAACTTCTCAGACCTCCTCCTGGGAGTTGTAGTTGATCTAAAAATCTGTCTGCCTCACAGCAGGACGGGAGAATTATTTATGAAGGTTCATACACTCACTTCACTTCTCCTGTGAGAGAGAATGACATCATCATTTTATGATACCTTGAACCATAAAAGCACAATGACTGATGATGTCATGTAGACACACTGTGGATGCAACAAAAGACTGGCAGGATGATCTGATCATTGGTACTGAGATGTAATATACTGCATGTGTTGCACTAGTTAAGTCTAACTGTACTACATGTAGAGAAGCCACTAATTTATGGTGGAAACTAATCAACATGCATAACTCTCATCTCTGTAATTAGATTAGCTAGATTAGCTAGGCTAGCTAGTAAAAAAATAACACAGGCATGTATTATTTGCACATTAAAGAATTCCAATATGACCACTCTAAAATGTTCAGTTTTATCACACAGCACAATGCCACAGATGTCGCAAGTTTTGAGGGAGCGTGCAATTGGCATGCTGACAGCAGGAATGTCCACCAGAGCTGTTGCCCGTGAATTGAACATTCATTTCTCTACCATAAGCCGTCTCCAAAGGCGTTTCAGAGAATTTGGCAGTACATCCAACAGGCCTGACAACCACAGACCACGTGTAACCACACCAGCCCAGGACCTCCACATCCAGCATGTTCACCTCCAAGATCGTCTGAGACCAGCCACTCAGACAGCTGCTGCAACAATCGGTTTGCATAACCAAAGAATTTCTGCACAAACTGTCAGAAACCATCTCAGGAAAGCTCATCTGCATGCTCGTCGTCCTCATCGGGGTCTCGACCTGACTCCAGTTCGTCGTCGTAACCGACTTGAGTGGGCAAATGCTCACATTCGATGGTGTCTGGCACGTTGGAGAGGTGTTCTCTTCACAGATGAATCCCGGTTTTCACTGTTCAGGGCAGACAGCGTGTGTGGCATCGTGTGGGTGAGCAGTTTTCTGATGTCAATGTTGTGGATCGAGTGGCCCATGGTGGCGGTGGGGTTATGGTATGGGCAGGCGTATGTTACGCACAGGTGCATTTTATTGATGGCATTGTGAATGCACAGAGATACCGTGATGAGATCCTGAGACCTATTGTTGTGCCATTTATCAACGACCCTCACCTTATGTTGCAGCATGATAATGCACGACCCCATGTTGCAAGGATCTGTACACAATTCCCAGTTCTTGCATGGCCAGCATATTCACCGGACAGGTCACAGCCGTTAAGGAGGAGTGGACCAACACTCCACAGGCCACAATCAACAACCTGATCTGAACCTGAACTCTATGCAAAGGAGATGTGTTGCACTGCGTGAGGCAAATGGTGGTCACACCAGATACTGACTGGTTTTCTGCCCCACGTCTCTCAACGAAGGAGCAGAATTACGTGACTTTCTCTCTATAAAGGGTTAACCAAGTGGTTGGATGATGATCATGGTTAATAGAAACCAACTTTGAAGTTTGGTTGCCAACAGGAAATGAATGGTGGTCGGATATTAGGACCAGGAAGCAGAGCTGCAGTCTTACACGCTTCTCTGCGCCTCCATTAGAGCAGTTGCCCACCCAGTCCTTTAGTATAGAGACTGTGTCTGTCCCCTGTCCACCTACATTATTTAAAGATAAAACAAACAGAAGAGGAGTTCATCATAAAAACTTAATACAAATTAAATCAACATCTCCAACAGTCCAAAATAAGAGAATTAAATGTGGACTATTGAATATCAGGTCTTTGTCATCTAAAGCTGTCTTAGTCAATGAATTAATATCTGACTATGATATTGATTTGTTTTGCCTCACTGAAACCTGGCTGCAGGAGGATGAATATGTTAGCTTAAATGAATCCACTCCTCCGAGTCATTATAATACTCATGTTCCTCGAAGTACTGGTCGAGGTGGTGGAGTTGGAGCCATATTTGACTCAAGTCTATTAATAAATCCCAAACCTAAACTAAATTATAATTCATTTGAAAGCTTGTCCTTAGCCTCACTCACCCAACCTGGAAAACTTTGCAGCCAATTTTATTTGTTACAGTATATCGAGCTCCAGGTCCTTATTCTGAATTTTTATCTGAATTTGCAGAATTTGCATCAGGCTTGATTTTAACATTCATGTGGACAACCCCAATGATAGTCTTAGTACTGCGTTTATCTCTCTATTAGACTGAATTGGCTTTTGTCAAAGTGTAAATAAACCGACTCATTGTCGAACCACACTCTTGATCTGTTCTTTTCATATGGCATTGAAATGATAATATAATAGTCTTCCCACAGAACCTCTTCTGTCTGACCATTTTTAATAACCTTTGAGTTCATACTACCGGACTATAAGCCTTTGTGTAGAAGCTTCTACAGCAGATGTTTAATCTGATAGTGCTGTAGCCAAATTTAAGGAAGTGATTCTTCAGCATTGAATCAAATGCCATGTCTAACTGTAACAGAGGACTTGTCTACTTCCTTTAGCCACCCACAAATAGACCATCTTGTTGATAGTATTACAGGCTCATTACGGACAACTCTAGACTCTATGGCACCTCTGAAAAAGAAGATAATTAAACAAAGAAGGCTAGCAACCATGGTATAGCCAGCAGACTCGTAAATTAAAGCAAGAGGCACGTAAATCTGAAGCAAAGGCGTGCCACTAAACTGGAAGAATTTCATCTAGCCTGGCAAGATAATCTCAAAACATACAGGAAGCTCTCCGTAATGCCAGAGCAGCCTATTACTCTTCTTTAATTGAGGAGAATAAGAACAACCACAGGTTTCTCTTCAGCACTGTAGCCAGGCTAACAGAGAACACAGCTCTACTGAACCACTATTCTTTAGGTCTAAGTAGCAATGACTTCATGAGCTTCTTTAATGATAAAGTTAAACTATTAGAGACAAAATCCATCACCTCTTGCCCTCAACAGGCATTGATCGGCATTCTGAACAGCAAGTTTGGAAACAGCTGTAAAACCTGATATGTATTAGACTGTTTTTCCCCATCGACCTTCATCAAATAACTTTAATCATTCTGCACGAAGCCGTCATCCTGTCTCTAGACTCCTCCCAACCAGGTTGCTCAAGGATGTTTTACCTGTAGTTAGTAATTCGTTATTGGATATGATAATCTGTCTTATTATCAGGATATGTACCACAGTCCTTTAAGGTAGCTGTAATTAAACCTTCTTAAAAAGCCCACTCTAGACCCAGAGGTCTTAGCCAACTACAGACCGATATCAAACCTTCCCTTCTGTCTAAGATACTTGAGAAAGCTGTAGCTAATCAGCTGTGTGACTTTCTCCATAACAATATCTATTGGAGGATTTCCAGTCAGGATTTAGAGTGCATCATAGCACAGAGACCGCATTAGTCAAAGTTACAAATGACCTCCTAATGGCATCAGACAAAGGACTCACTCTGTACTTGTCCTGTAGATCTTAGTGTGCATTTGACACCATTGACCATCAAATTCTTTTACAGAGACTGGAACATCGAATTGGCATCAAAGGAACCGCCCTAAGCTGGTTTAAATCGTACTTTTTAGATCGATCTCAGTTGTTCACGTCAATGATGAATCCTCCAGCAGACCAAAGTTTGTCATGGAGTCCCACAAGGTTCTGTACTTGGACCACTTCTATTCAGTTATATTGCTTCCTTAGGGAACATTATTAGGAATCACTCTATCAATTTCATTGTATGCTGACGACACCCATTTATTTTATCAATCAAGCCTGAGGCAACCAATCAGTTAACTAAACTCCAAGCATGCCTAAGGATATAAAAAGTTGGATGACCTACAATTTTTTGATGTTAAATTCAGACAAAACTGAAGTTCTTGTAATGGACCCAAACACCTCAGAAACTCTCTTTCTAGAGACTTAGTTACTTTAGATGGGATCACCCTGGCCTCCAGCTCCACTGTAAAGAATCTTGAGTTGTTTTTTGATCAGGATTGGTCCTTTAACGTCCACATAAAACAAATTTCGAGGACTGCATTCTTCCACTTACGTAACATCGCTAAAATCAGACGCATTGTCTCTCAGGCGATGCAGAAAAAACTAGTCCACGCATTTATACTTCAAGGCTGGACTATTGTAACTCTTTGTTATCAGGCTGCTCTAATAAGTCTTTTAGGACTTTGCAGTTAATTCAGAATGCTGCGCACGTGTTCTGACAGGAACCAAGATCAGAGATCACATTCTCCCATTTTGGCTTCCTTGCATTGGCTACCTATAAATCTAGATAGAATTTAAAATTCTTCCCTTACTACAAAAGCTCTTCAGGTCAGGCACCATCTTATCTAAAAGAGCTCATAATACTTATTACCCCTCTAGAACACTGCGCTCTCAGGACGCTGGGTTCCTTGTGATTCCTATAGTTTCCAAAAGTAATTGGGAGCAGAGCTTTCAGCTAGCAGCTCCTCTCTGTGGAACAAACTACCATTCTGGGTTCGGGAGGCAGACATGGTCAAACACCTTTAAGAATAGACGTAAGACTTTCCTTTTTGATAAAGCTATAGTTAGGGCTGGCCTCAGGTCACCTTAGTTATGCTGCCATAGGATTACACGGCCGGGGGACCCCACCGAGGGTTTATGCCAGCCGGCACGGTATTGGTTGAAGATGCACACATCGCCCTTACCGAAAACCTCTCACTCTCTCTCTCTCTCTCTTCTCTCCTCTCTCTCTCTCTCTCTCTATCTCTCTATCTCTTTCATCCTCTCTCTCTCTCTATATCTATCTCTCTATATATATATCTCTCTATATTTCTCTATACTCACTCTCTCTATATAAATAAGATATCATATCTCTATATCTCTCATATCTCTCCATATCCTCCATCTGTGGACAGTCTCATTAATGCAGTTTACTAACAAAAACTTCCCCGGAGTTTCTGTGCTCTGTCGTCCAGCAGGTTCTCGTGGATCGTGGCTGTGCGGGTGATCCTGCATGACGCCCACTACATATATTATTACTGTCATTATTACTACCATATCTATTACTGTAATCATTTTTATCATTCATTATAATTCATTGTCATTTTATCAGTCATTGTACAATATGTTTGTGTTGATTTGTCCTGTACACGTGACATCCATTGCACGTCTGTCCGTCCTGGGAGAGGGATCCCTCCTCTGTGGCTCTTCCTGAGGTTTCTTCCACATTTTTTCCCTGTTAAAAGGGTTTTTGTGGGCAAGTTTTTCCTCACTCGAACCGAGGGTCTAAGGACAGAGGGTGTCACTCCCTGTACAGATTGTAAAGCCCTCTGAGGCAAATGTACTTTGTGACTTTGGGCTATACAAATAAAATTGATTTGATTTGATTTGATATTATGCTGAATCATCCATCTACCTTCTTTCCCCCATTACCAACAAATGGAGCTCACTCCATTTTTGCTGATCTAACCATGACAAGACTGAAAAAGAAATTCTGAGCTACTGTCTTAATGGATCCTCTATGATGAAGTGATACTGTGTTGTAAAGATATACAGGGCAGTGTTTGTTCTAAGGTAGTCCAGTCCTCCAACATTTCTCCATCCATTCATTCATCTGTTTATCAATGTTCGTTTTGTCTTTCTCTAAGCACCAATGAATCAGAAAGTTGCTTCTTTATTTTCACGTTCCCTGTAAAAAGCGGGCAGATATAGAGGGAGTTGTGTGCATTACTCTACCACTATGCAATGCAGATAGTGCTATGAGCTAGTGTCAGCGTCTACCTTCCAGTGGACATGGCCAGACCCAGAACCAAACACAACCTCTGAAACAAGTAATGGCCACGTTTGGATTCAGGGGCTGAGTCAGTTGAGTTACATGGCTGACCAAGCAAAGACTTAGCATGACAGTCCACAGTGTATTATTCACTGTTGGTCTCAGAGGCTGGTTGGCCACCGCCAGTTTCTTTAAAATCACTGAATAAATTTCTAAAGTTGTGCTTTTGTACAGTAATCAGTGAGGCCCGGCCATCAAACAGGAAGTGCTCCGCTAAGGCAGCATCAGAAGAGAGAAAGCGATTGATTGGATGTTAAATTAGTACACGCCCCAGAGTGAGTCATGAGTCATCAATAACTTTTTATGGTTTATCAGGAAACACTGAGTCTGATGTGTTTGATTTGTTGGAAAAAGTTCACAATACAGGACAAAATGGAGCCGTCAAGCAGCGAGGAGTTTTTTGTGATCCTCTCACTTCTTGAAAGCAGAAAATGAAAATACTGGATCCATCCAATCCTAAGAAGGCGTCAAGAGCGAGGAGAGTTTCACCTGCTGATAAAGGAGCTGTCTGCTCCTGCAAGGCCTGACGCCGCCATCGCTCCGTCTCTCTCCCTCCTCTCTCATTTCCTGCCTTGCTCCTCTCCACTGGAGGTAGCTCCCGAGGCTGTCGCACACTCTGGTTGCGTCGTGCATTTGGCACCGTGGCTTCCTGAAGAGGCTCAGCTGTCCTCCCTCTCTGTCTGTGAGCTGTCCTCGTCCTCTGTTCCCTTTTTGACGGATGCAGAAAAATCGACTCCGTTCTGAAAACTTTAATGATGGATGAAAGTTTCAGATTCAGGGTGTGAACGTGACCCACACGACACGAGGTGGTGCTTATTTTTAAATGTGTGTGTGTTAAAAAAATAAGGACTAAGGCCTTTACTGTCACCTTGTCTCTTCTGTATATTCCTGTGCTCCGCAGTCGTGTCTGTATTATATCCACCTACTCCTCCTTCATCCTTCCTTTATTCTTGCCCTCCTACTCTCTCCTTGCTGTAGTCTTTCTCTCTCTCTCTCTCTCTGTGTCTTCCTCCCACTCAC
This sequence comes from Larimichthys crocea, assembly GCF_000972845.2. Taxonomy (NCBI): domain Eukaryota; kingdom Metazoa; phylum Chordata; class Actinopteri; family Sciaenidae; genus Larimichthys; species Larimichthys crocea. The sequence continues at coordinate 2,271,989 of NC_040028.1, forward strand.
TCTTCCTCTCCTTATATGTTTTTGTCATCTTTTACATTGTCAGTCTAAATCAGGTGAGCACAGCCAACATTTTCAAAATAACATGTTTGGTTAATCAACTTTGCTTATTCTCTGCTCGTCTCTTTTCTGTCTCCTCAGAGCTCTGTTTTCTCTAGTCCTCTCTCTCTCTATTGCTAAGTGTGTGTCAGTGTGTGTACATGTGTATGTGTCCCACTCTGGATTTTTTTTTAGAATTAAGATGTTTCATTAAGTAGCATTGAGAGTGAAGCCTCTCTCTCACTTTTTCTTGTCTTGCTGATAGTCGGTCCACAGCAATCTGTGTGTGTGTGTGTGTGTGTGTTGTGGCACTGGCTGGATGAGGAGAAAAGCCTCTGATGGCTCCAGTCACTCTCCCCTGAGCCTGCCGGATTAACTGGGACACACACACACACACACACACAGCCCAAACACACACAAAAACATACCACACAAACACACTTACAGTATGTATACACGCAGCAGAATATAACTGCCAACTGTCCATGCATATATTCATATACACCCCCACACACACACTTGACAAAAACATTTAAGGCACAGCACACACATAAGAGAGAGATTTGTGTATTTCACAGAACATAGATTCAATCAGCACACAAACACACTGTATGTGTGCTGTGATGCATGCACACATAAGGACTAACCAAAATAAAATGAAAGAAGGTAACACACACATATACAGTTACACACACACACACACACACACACACACACACACACACACACACACACACACACACACTCTGATCCAGGAAGACAAATGTATACTGTCCATGCATGGATACAAATAGACTAAATGCGTAAACACACACTCTGTCGACATCGGTCAAAGTGAGTTTGATTCCAGGAAGTGTTGCCCTGGCTGTTTTTAGTCCTGGACATTAAATATTTAAAGGGACCAATCACACAGTTTAATTGAATCTGAGGCCCCTCCCTCCGGGGGCGACGGGCTCCGATCACAGCCAATTAGAGGCAGATGAGCCTGACAGTAATGGGTGCTATCTGTTAGTCCCTGGAGAGAGAAAGAGAGAGAGAGAAAGCTTGTGTGTGTGTATATGTGTGTGTGTTTGTGTGTGTATGTGATATGTTGCAGGGTAGCTTGTTGTGATGCACACGCACTGCCCATTCACACACACACACACGCACACAAAGTCACAAATCTGCATGTTGAGACGCATGTGTGTAGAGCATGCACACACAAACACAGACTTGAAGTGTCCCAGCAATAATCATATTTATGAAATGTTTGTGTGTGTGTGTGTGTGTGTGTGTGTGTGTGTGTGTGTGTGTGTGTGTGTGTGTGTGTGTGTGTGTGTGTGTGTATGTGTGTGTGTGTGTGTGAGAGAGAGAGAGAGAGAGAAGGGGGACATGCAAATCTACGTTAACCTAATTATTCTGTTGGTCCCCTGTGTTTTCTCATTAGAACTCACTGCCAGCAGGGACCAGAGAAAGAGACAGAGAGAGAGACTCAGTGAGAGAGGAGAGAGATATTTAATAAGCGGGACTGAGCTACAAATGAATAGAAAGCAGAGGAAAAGAAGGACTGATGCAGAGAGATGAGTGTTACAGCGAGACAGAAGACAGCTTGTTGAAAAGAGTATAAGCCATAAACTCCCAAAGTGACTCATGACTGAGGTTTCTCACCGACTCAATACACACACACACACACACACACACACACACACACACACACACGCGCGCGCGTCTTTCTCATTTCCAGATTCAAAATTGCTTTAATGTCGTGACTATAAAAGTTTACTGATTTGCCACATATTTTAGGTTTTGCAGTATAATTATTATAAATAAAACAGTTGTAAATATAGCATTGTGAACATTTCTCTCACAAGATAATCCTGTTGCTCTACACCAGGGGTTGGCAATTAGTGGCCCACGGACCAAAACTGGCCCGCCATCAATTATATCTGGCCCACTAGATGACGTTGATTTATTTTAAAATATATATATTTTTAAATATATCTTTTAAACCTCATGTTTTCTGTCAAAAATACAACAATTCCACAGATTTCACAACATTTATTGAAAAGTAGCTGATAAGTAACGTGACAGCAGCCAGAACATCCTCGCAGCCTCTTTACTTGATGCACAGGTCGGAACACTAATTGGCACGTGCGTGCGCTGTAACCTGTGGAAAATAAAAGTGTCCTGTGTCCCCCTTGCACCGGACAACGTAAACAAATATGTTTCATTAAATATAAAAAAATAAAAACAAACAAGGTCAGCTCAAATATCAAATAGCCTAAAAAATGTGAATGCACATCAGCGGCATGGGGAAACAGATCCCTATCAGTTAGTCAGCCGGGCTGCCCTGACTGTGAGCTCAGAGCACCCAGAGGTGTCAAAAGTATTCACATTCATTACCTAAGTAGAAGTATAGATACCATGGTTTAAAAAGACTTCTGTAGAAGTTGAAGTATCAACTCTACAGAAGTGTGTTGCATTCACTTAAAAAATTCTTTTACATTTTTTTGGCGGGGTTTTCTGAGTAATTTAATTTTTGGTTTATGTTTAGGGTAATTATTTCTGTTTTTCTGAGTAATTATTTTTCTGTTTTTTGTGGTCATTTTTTTCCTGAATTATTGAGATACTTAGAAATCCCGCAAGAACATCCAACCTGCAAGTGACTCCAGTGGATCTATGGTGACTCCTGCCCCGCACATACATGCCTCATCTTCAACTTTCTACCATACTGGGTCATTAAAGGTAAGGCATGTAACTACAGTTAGTTACACTCAAGGTATGATACTCTTGTTATGTTTTAGACTTTATTCTTCTATTGTAAGCCTGTTGCTCAATGTAGCAGGTAAGGAATAGACGAACATGTCTATGGACATGATTTTAGTTGTCAGGTAAGCTAACAGTTTTGTTTCTGGACATTGTTGCTCATCAAAAATGAATCGCCTTTCAACAACGAACAACTTCTATGTTAGTATTTTCATGTTATGTCTCTACAGTGTTAGCGTATACTATTAGCATATAACCTAACGTTGACGAATGGCTTCTTCTACATGTGCCAAGCCAATATAATGAAAGAAAGGCGATTCATTTTTGAGCAACAGGCTTACAATAGAAATAAAGTCTAAAACATAACAAGAGTATCATACCTTGAGTGTAACTGTAATTGTAATTACATGCCTTACCTTTATTGACCCGGTACGGTAAAAAGTGTGGGTTGGAAGTCACCATAGATCCAGAAAAAAAATTACCACGAAAAATAGAAAAATAATTACTTAGAAAAACAGGAAAAAATTTGTCAGAAAAACAGAAATAATTACCAAATTATTGTTTTGTTTTTTTTTTTTTTTTCAGATGAATGCAATACGCTTCCATGCAGCTCAAGCTTTTTACTCAAGTAGTTAAAGTACTGGCTTCAAAACTACTTAAAGTATAAAAGTAAAAGTAATGTAAAGGAAAAAAAAGCCATCCAGTGTTAAAGGCCCCGCACCACAGGGGCCTATAGTGCTCTACACAAACATCATTTTTCCAAAGGCCATAATGTTATATTAAAATGTTGAAAAACTTGGGATGCACTAGGCTAACTGTTTCAGCCTCATATGTGCCCAATGAACATGAATGCATTGTAGTATAATGCAAATACATTAAAGAACCATACTGTATATGTGTGCTACTGAGCATTAACATGTGTTTCATGGAGCGGAAGATATGATGACTAGTTATATGCCTATAAGTACTGTAATGGTAACATGCTATGCTATGTATAACAGCTCTATTCAGTATAGTGCTGTCAGAATGAATGATTAATCCAAGTGATTCATCAAAAAAATAATAATTCTGACTAAAAAACAACAACTCAGATTTCTCTCCAGTCTCTGCCACGGACACTTTCGCACTAGGCTACATAAAGTCAGTGACAGTCAGTCAGCTCCTTGCTTGCATGTGACATGATTTGTAATGTGCAGGGCGATGCATCACGCACAAACCAATAGTGTGTCAGAATGGTATATGTTTATACTTCTCATCCAATCACAATCAAATTCACTCTATCATGGATTAAAGCAAAAAAAATCTTTTGACTGAAAGTTTTTCAAGTTGCAGCCAAGTCATATTCCACATTTGCAATTAGTGAAAGATGTTACAGGTAACGTAAAAAATAAGATAAGTGCTCTGATAACCATGTTCTGTAATGCAGACATCAAGTTTAAATATTTGACCGACAGTTAAAGAGCTGTTCTCTAATCATGCCAAGCTTGTCTCAGGTTTTAAATAATCAAGCATCTACAGAACTTCAGTACGTTCTTTTTCTACTTCATCTTTATCATTAATTATTATTATTAATATTTAATCATTTTATCATTTAAGAGGAAGTTTCAGTGTGATGGTGAGCTCTCAGCTTTCTGCATCATTACTATTACATACTGTTAATAACAAAGAAGCTCTGAGGCTTTACATTTGTTCTATATGTTAGAACACAAGATTTCAGCATTGAAGTGCAATCAGGCTACATTCATGATGGTGTAACCTAAAAACCTCTTATTGATTATCATTGGAAAGTTTCAGGGCGTTCCTGTAACCATGGTAACTCAGTGCCAGAGGACCACTCTGAATGAAGGCGTTCACACAGATACACTGCAGACAAAGTCCACACACACAACAGGAGACTCTGTGTCACACGAGTTCTCACATGTGGACTAAACTTTACTAACCGAGTCTCACAATGACGTCACAGCTCTGTGACGCAGTCACGACAACTCCATGCTAGCTGAGCAGCTAAACTTTAGTGCCAATGCTCCAGGTGTGTGGGTCACTGTGCTGTCATTGGTCAGGCATGCACATGCTGTAAACAATACCAGAGTGTGACAATCTGCCAATAAAAATCAGCCAACACTTTTTTGTTCTCCTCCGATCTACACTGATCTCATAAGTCACCTCTGTGAAGTCTGAATGACGGAAATCGAGTAACAAGGTTGTTTTAAAAATGTAAGGAGTAGAAAGTACCGATAATTGCGTGAAAATGTAAGGAGTAGAAGTAAAAAGTCGCCTGAAAAATAATTACTCCAGTGAAGTATAGATACCCAAAAATTCTACTTAAGTAAGGTAACAAAGTATTTGTACTTTGTTACTTGACACCTTTGAGAGCATCAGGGGAGTGTTAGTGTCAGGCGTTTTGGACTACTCTGAAGAAGAGGAGGTTTTCAGGGATGGAACATGGGCGAATGCTGATGGAGAGCTGTTTAATTGTGCTCAGCAGTGTCTATGGACGCAATAACAGAGGAGACTGAAGAGGACATTGACGGAGGAAGCTAAGAAGAGAAAAGAAGAGAGTGAGCGAGCAAGAAGCTGCCGGACAAGAGTAAATGTGGGACTGACTTTTAGAGCTTGGTGAAATAAAAGGCTGAAAGACAAACACCGAGCTGGACAGACTGCTGTTGGACTAGTCAGTAATATTAGCTGCTGCTGTGTCTGCTGTTGGTGATGTTTGATGACCTGGTAGTTTTTGATCATAAGTAATGTATCAGAACAAAAATGCAGCTGAACATATTTACCACAGTGAGAATACGCTCTGAAAACAGGGCTGATACTGTAAATGACAACAACAAAAAAATCTGCGTAATGTTTCTTCAGGTATGAGCTGTTTAAATGTGTTTAGTTACATAATTAAGAAAAGCTCATGGTTATGGTTTATAAAAAGGCAACTGCACTACTGTGGCCGCCCATCTACATTCCTAACCTCTTCGCCCTTACTTCCTACGTCACAACATAAAATACACATTAATTCCTGCAGTGAATGCTGCATCGGCATTGCACATATTATGAGAATCATCCAATATGGACATAATTCAGCTTTATTGAACCTGAGATTCTACCCTGTTCTCCTGCTCCAGGTTTGCAGGCTACTGTGGTGTGGTTTGGTTAGACACAAACATATGCAGTAACAGCAAAATATTATACTTTTGACACACCGTACTTCTACAAGATGGGCCTGGAAGGATAAGGCTGGTGATTTTTTATGTTTTTTTCTTATTCTCATTAAATCTGATGAAAAGACCCAAACTAGGAGTGAATGTATCTAGTAACAAGTATCACATGTTCATGTTCTTCCTCTGTGCCGTGGAGCTCCACTGTTGTCCAGAAACTATTAAAAACACATCAGTGAGTCACTGTCACACATTCATTACCATGAACACACACTGTAGTTTATTTTGACTAAGTCCCACTCACACTGTCATGCTGCCAAAAATACTCACTAGAGTACCGAATGTAAATTAATCCGCTGCTTAAAATAGTCCCAAGCAAAGGCACTGTTTCCTCCAGTTTGAGTAAAGTTTGGTCAAAAACTACAGCGATCAGCTTTTAAAATTTGCATCTTGTGTAGGATCCACTGAGCTAGGGACTAAGTCAAAGTATTCACGGGATGACTCACAACACATTCTTGTTTTGGTCTTTTCCTGGGATTTTTTTGATAGTAAGAGTTAATATTGGTTTTGTGAGTCTGGGAATTTCCACAAAGAAAAGGAAGCAGTGAAGCATAGTGGTGTCAAAAGTTACAACAACCACAAGTGATTATTCAGACAAAGAGGATTGCACCAGCAGGAACTTCATCTCCTTTCACCACTGCTTATTACAAGAACAAGAACATCATCTATAATACATCTGCAATATGCTACGGAGAGGAGGGATCCAGGCGGACGACAGGCTGTATGTATACACTCTTTGACTGCTTCCATTGTGTCTCTGGATACACTAATGACGTATCAATGTACGTTTGAACAATGAGTTTTACCTTCATGTCATCCAAATATCTCGATCACTTCATCACCCATCACATTCTTCACTTACTCTCCTTGATCAAAACAGTCACATTTGCCAGTGGTTACCTTGACTTGGCTATTTTTCAGCAAGCCTATGGATCCTCTCTGTCTAATTCCTAATTGAGCCAAGACATCTATTTATAGAGACATGTCACAGGCAGATCATCATCTCACAGGGACTGACAGTTTGTCGTTGAATATGTGCTGAATGTTTCATTAGTGATGTGACTTGAAAAGAAGGAAAGTGGCCGGCGAAAGTAGCCGGCGAGTGCTCCCTCGATGTAAAAACCACGTCATTAATTCATTTCTAGAGGGAAAGCTAAAGAAAAGACCAAAAGCCCTTTCACTAGCTGTGACACTGATGACATCAGGACAATTTGTTGCACATTTTCTCCTCCAGTTCATTTCCTCCTACATTCAACAGTGGGTGGTCGGTCAGGTCAGGAAGAAATCAAATATAGCTGTGCTGAAATACAAATGCTCAGCGAAGCATGAATCCACTTTGTTACTATGAGAGTTTTATATATGTTGCTTGCTGTGGCCATTGTTTCTGTCGGCTGGGAAAACATCACACTCAACAGAGTAACAGTCTACATGTTGAAACTTGACATCACCACAGCAAAGCTAAAGGTTTAGCCAGATTATTTCATCCATTTCCTCTGGAGTGTCATCCAATATGTTGCTGCAACTTCGGCCTCAATACATTTAATAAAAGCTTATGTGCTTTTTTAACTGTTAATCAGTGCTTCACACAACAAATGAGCAGGTTTGCCTGGCTACAAATAAAGACTTTTAAATCTCCCAAAATATTGCTAATATAATTATTATATAATTATATTTTTTTGCAGTAGCAAAGCCAGGTCTACTTTATCTTTTTTGAGGAGCATAATGGAAACATAAGACTGTGATCACACAGATCATAAACACAGTGTGATCATGTACAGTTTCATATTGTTCCTTGAATACTACATCATAACTATTATTCTTATAGTTGGTTTGTTTTCATTGTTTGCATGTTAAAATAGATGCTGTGTATTTTTATTCAAGTTAATAGCTTTTCCTGATTTCTGTTAATCTTGTGAATTGGCCTAAAATGTCAGACTTGTGGTTACGTATACGTACCACAAACAGGGGTGACAGTGTTACATGTGAATGTTTGCACATTAATATGGATGCTGGTCTGTTGTATTCTTATTCATTTAAGTAAGTTAAATTATTTATTGTTTTACTTTTGTGGATTGGTGGAGAGTTTTTATGTTATGCCACCTTGTTTTCAAAGTTTACCATAAACATTTCTCAGGAACATGCTGCATCTGTTGCATTTATTAATACATTCTAGCCTGTTTTTCTCTTAAAATGTAACAGACTGTTGCATCACCACAGATCATCTGAAAAGGTTAGGAATCTCTCCCTCGGAGTTTGACAAAATAGGGGCCCCCAAATCGGATCTTGCATAGGGCCCCAAAACAGCTAGAAATGCCCCTGTACTGTACATACAGATACAGATACATGTGAAGGCTTTCTCACTGATACCTAATCTCTATGTTAGCAATGACTACAGTGGTGTGAAAAAGTGTTTGCCCCCTTTCTGATTTCTTTTTTTTTTTTTTGCATGTTTGTCACACTTATATGCTTCAGATCATCAAACAAGTTCAATATTAAACAAAGCTTACACAAGTAAACACAAAATGCAGTTTAAATGAAGGTTTCTATTATTAAGGGGGAAAAACCCAAACATACATGGCCCTGTGTGAAAACGTGATTGTGCCCCCTGTTAAAACATAAGGTTTATTTTTAATTTTTAATTGAGATCTATCAGTCTAGAAAAGGATATAAAGTCATTTCTAAAGCTTTGGGACTCCAGCGAACCATAGTGAGAGCCATTATCCACAAACAGAGAAAACTTGAAACTTCCCAGGAGTGACCGGCCAACCAAAATTACCCCAAGAACACAGCAACGACTCATCCAAGAGGTCACAAAAGACCCCAAAACAACATCCAAAGAACTGAAGGCCTCACTTGCCTCAGTTAAGGTCAGTGTTCATGACTCCACCATAAGAAAGAGACTGGGCGAAGATGGCCTGCATGCTAGAGTTCCAAGACGAAAACCACTGCTGAGGTCCTGTCCTGAATTCGATTGAGATGCTGTGGCATGACCTTAAAAAGGTGGTTCATGTTTGAAAACCCTCCAATGTGGCTGAATTACAACAATTCTGCAAAGAAGAGGGGGCCAACATTCCTCCACAGCGATGTGAAAGACTTATTGCCAGTTATCACAAACGCTTGATTGCAGTTGTTGCTACTAAGGTTTACAGGGCAATTACTTTTTCACACAGGGTATGAATTTTTTTCCCTAATAAAAACCTTCATTTAAAAACTGTATTTTGTGTTTACTTGTGTTATCTTTGTCTAAATTTGTTTGATGATCTGAAACATTTTAGTGTGAGAAAAAAATAAGAATTTAGGAAGGGGGAACACTTTTTCACACCACTGTATGCACGATTTTAAATGTGTCACTCACATTTAAGTAGCCACAGAGAAGATTTGCAGTACTCAAGTTCTCATCAACTGCATTTTAGTGTCTGTCAGCTGATTGTTTTGGTTTTACGAGCCACAACCTCTATTCTTATCAACTTTATATCCAGTAACAGAAGGCAACTGTTGAAACAAGCAAAAAAAGGCAGCAGACAGACACAGTTACAGTGTTATTCCACAGGGCACGGCTACAACTCGTTCAGTTCCAGACAATGATTGAGTGATTTCAGCAGGAGCAGTGCATTGCGTTGTTTCACAAGCTCCTGGAAACATCTCTTGTCTCAGCTCCACACAACAAATGCCGCGACCAGCCGCATCAAGCTGGCCAGAAGTCATACACAGAAACGGCATAGACAATCTGATCAATTTAAATACCCTGTGGAGACTCCTGATCAATTTAACTATGTAGTCTACTTAACAATGGTAGAGGCCCATGAACCAAGAATGCTCTTGGTGGGGAGGCTGCATGGAAAATGGATAGCGACGTCAAAGAAAAGCATTTGGCAGTTAGAGATTTTCTTTTCAGGAGTTGGTGGAGACCAAAAATGTATTTATATTCTTCAGCTGGATACGAACATGACTGCAAACGATGAGTTCTTAATGCAATGAATTGACTACAATGGATTTCAGATATTACAGACATAATTTGCAATAAATGCAAAATAAATGCCGTCGTGGTGGATGACCGTCCACCAATGAGCTTGGGTCTGCTCGAGGATTCTGCCTGTTAAAAGTTTTTTGTTGTGTTTTCTGATTTGTTGTTGTCTTTTCTGAAATGATGTTGTGATTTGCACTTCAGGGCCACCGTACTCATCTCTGCTCTGTTGTCACTGCATTTCAATAGGTCCATGTAAATTGAGTTTAACCACACACATTGCACACTAGCTCACACCTTTCATATAGATCATGCAGCTGCTTTTTAGTAGTAGGAAACTGGTACAAAACTGACACTGACACTGACACTGAATGTCCTGAAGTCAATCCAGCAGAGCGAACCACACTTCCCATATCTCCTCCTGTTTGTAGCATGATCCTCCTCCTAACTGCGCGCTTTACTGATTACATGCAAGCTGTACCTCAGCTCACATGAAAAACTGTACTTGCAGGCTGGTGCATCTATTTGATAAATAACCTGCACACCTCTGAAAGCAACACAAACCATTTCAGTTCTAATATAGCAGAATGAGGCACATTTTTACTGGAAATGAAGATTCTAAATGTTCTTGGGGGACTGGCTGCTTCAACAGAACAGTTACAAGTCAGGGATTTATGTCATGTATTTACATGTGAACTGTGAAGGTTAGACTGTTGAAGTGTTTTGTGTTTAATGTAGCTATTATCTGGAAGGATATGGAGTTTGCTTAATACAGAATTTGATGCATAATTTATGAGGTAGAGAGGAAATAAAAAAAAGACAAGCTGTTGAGTTGTGAACAAAAATAAAGAGACAGTGCAGCTCAGTCATGAAATGCATCAAACAATGAAAAATAATAACCACAGGTTACACCTCCAATGGAATTATAATTGATGCCCATAGAGACCTATAGCTTAGACTCATGGAGTCAGTGTCAATGTTTTTTTTTTTTTCTAGATCATGAGGCAAATGTCAGATTTAACGGACTCTATTTATAAAATCTGGCAGAAATCGAATGTAATATCACCTGAAAATAATCATTCCTGGCCCAAGGTTTAGTTAAAGATAGAGAGGGGCAGATAGAGAGGGTTCCTGGATTGAACCCCGTCTGAGGCCTTTTTGTATTTGTGTTCTTTTGTATTTGTATTTGTATTTGCATGTTCTCACCATGTCTGTGTGGGTTCTCTCCAGGTACGTTGGCTTTCTCCAACAGTCCAAAGACAGTGTCATAATAGATTAAATGCCCATAGGCCATTTAGAGTAACCACGACTTATCCACGGTGTACCCTGCGTCTCAATGTCAGCTGGGATCAGCTCCACACCCTGACAAGGATAAGCAGTTATGGACAATAGATTGATGGATGTTTTAGAATGAGCCTTTTATATCTACAGATGCCAAAGGTCCTCTTCCATATAGTCTACCATGTTTCTATGGTAGCCCAACAGACAAACCAAACACTGGCTTTAGATCACATTTTGTAGCATGCTTTGGGTTCACCTTCACACTACTACTAGTACCACTAAACCAGTCCACACACTCACACACACAAATGTCTTACTTATTATGGACTTAAACAGACAAAAGACCTTCTGTAATCCCACCCTTGAGAGTAGAGATAGTTGGCTCCATGCTAACACTTTAGCACGCACTGTGCCGAGTGATAGCAGACTGTATTTACAGACATTCAACACTTTAGAAGAAAGAAGTACTGACCAGTTTGCTATGAAAATCTCCCAAAGGATTCATTCTTATGATTTGTGTGTCTCATTTACCTTTCCTCTACCACCGGCCTCACATTAAAATTCCTCAATATCCTTTTTCATAACAAGCAATATCCAGACCATCAGAATCAGATTTATATCATGTAGGTTTTAATAAAAAAAAAATAATAATAAAAAGCAAGTACTGCAAGTCAAGAAGCATAATTATAAAATGCAAAATTGTCAATATTCTCAGTATATATGTAGGTTACCCTGACCCTAATGGTCAGATTTCCATGACCACATTTCTGCTCCCCAGAGGATAAACCCTTCCCATTGTAGACACAGCACCACTCTCAGGCCAAATGGCTGTATTTGTTTGTATGCAAGATATCTAAAAACTTTATGACAAGTGTCCTGGACAGTCATGGTAACCAGAGGATGAACCACAAACTGTGATGACTCCTTACGTCCACAAGCGTGGAAGCCAAACTATTTACTTTAAGTAGCACCACATGATTTATTACACAGGTCCATTTGGAAAGTTGGACACGTTTGGAAAAGGTCATGTACATTCAATGAAAACAAGGCAGTTGATTAGATGAACCCTCTTTCTATCATTGTCTATCAAGTAGTCAGATCATCAAACCATATGACAGTCAAACTCCTACTGAAGAGTGAAAACATCCAGTGTCACTCTCACACACGTCATCACACACCATTAAACCACACCCATGGGTCATGCCATAGCTGCCAGTAGTTCATCATAGGACGAACCACTGTGTCTTGAAGCCTGGCAAGATGGATTCCCCCGTGAACTTGTTTCATGATCTTACAGCTGCCTTGGTTATATAGTGGCAACAACACATCACATTATAGAATAGAATAGAATAGAATAGAATAGAATAGAATAGAATCAGGCTTTATTTTGTCATTGTAACAGTACAAGTACAGTACAACGATATTGCGAACCAGTCTGTCCATACAAATAATACATGTAATAAGACAAGTGGGGGAGACAGGACAGGGTCTGGTAGCCAAAGGAAAGAAGAAAAGGGGATACAACATGGGGAGAGGGGAGGAGAAAAAAAGAACAACCCACAGACTGTACTCCTGTCAGGAGAACAATCTGGGGGCAGGACAAAAACACCTCAGCAGTTATAGCACATATACAGTACACTCTACAACATGAGACATCACTAGCAACCAGGGGATAGGGGATGGGTGGTTTGAGTAGTCCCAGCCCAGACACGCAGCCATCCGGTCCTGCAGCCAGAGGGCGCTGGTCACAGACCCGCCTTGTCAGGCTGGGGGGAACAAGCGGTGAAGGCGGGGGGATCGGGGTAGGACAGTGAAAGCATATCTGTAAGTCTGTGCATGTGTGCGTAAGCCTGGAGACGTGTCCCGCCCTGTCCGTAATCGTGGAGTCTCAATCCGCAGATGTTATGGCGATGGCATGGCAGTTGCTATGGAGACAGCCTTGATCAGGCCATGGCAGAACAGTCAACAAGTGTCAGTGGGAGATGGGGGAGTAGGGCAAAGAGCGTCTCGCTGTAGTGATCTTCCGGGGGAGTTGTTATTCCAGCAGAGGCCTTGGCCAAGGCTCTGCAGGTGTGGGGAGGCCAAGATAAGATTGGAATTTGTTGGTCTTGGGGCCCCGTAGCTTCGTTATCTGCTACAGGCTCTCTCAGCCAGCTTGGTCTCCAAAACGATCCATTTGCCTTTGCAAAACTGTCAGCTTCTCCATGATGTAGCCCATATCCTGGTTGTTCTTGATGTTTTCCATCGATCCTGTAATGGTGACCATGTTCCGGTTCATAGTCTCTGTGATGTTGTCCACTTTGCGTTCCAGCACTGCGATGTTATCCATATTCCGGTTCACGGCCCCATTCAGATTCCCGACAGCTATGCTCAGCTATTATGTAAGTCCCTTGATATTTGTTGAACATATTCTTGCTCCCCAGAGGATAAACTGTTCTGAATTTGATTTGTAGCCCCACACTGTAGATCAGATTACTTTACAGCCCCCTTTAGTGCTAAGTGTTATGGGGTGTAATGAACATTTAAGGAGGTTGTGTGTCTTTTATGGAGCAGGGAGGAAAGTAAGAGTGTGGAAGGCAGAGGTGTGTATGGGAATGTAGAGTGTAAGATTTTTTTACTCTAGAGACTACAATTACTGTTTGCTTTATTACCCATGATCCTCATCTAACCATGCTGCCGTCACTGTGCACAGATAATATACAAAGCAAGACCCTTAAAGCACTGAAATTGTGCCTTTCCAGAATTGTCCAAAATTGATGTTCTTGTCTGGAAATAAGGTTGACTTCCTGCATCAGCAGCAATTTCAGAGCACATCCGTGCATATAATAACACTCAGCACAGTGTGAGCTAACGTTGAGAATAAGGCTGTTTTTTTTTATTTTTTAACATGGTGTTAATCTGAAACCTTTTACTCATCTCCTCACTCCTTCCTATCACTCCCCCTTTTTTGTAGTTTATGCGACGAGTTAAATAATTAAGAAGTTGTCATTTATTGCATGGCACTATCTGTGTCATCACAATTTATATCTTTTAACACACTTGACAACAAGTGCATTATTTTATTGTGTGTGTGTGTGTGTGTGTGTGTGTGTGTGTGTGTGTGTGTGTGTGTGCGTGCGTGCGTGTGTGTGTGTGTGTGTGTGATACCTTCCCTATGGGCTATATAGCTTAGTATGATTAATAGGCTTTTAAGTGTGATGAAGTGACTTTTGCCATTCAGTCATATAGAAGCTGTCATCTTTGTGTGTGTGTGTGTGTGTGTGTGTGTGTGTGTGTGTGTGTGACATTTGAATGGTTATTGCTTCAGGGAGAAGCTATGCGTGCGACTTATGACCTCTGACGATGACTAAAATATCGTCACTCACTGACAGACACACACAGGCAATAACTCACAGTCTCATATACAGATCAGATTGATACACTGCAGTGTGTGAACACAGTAACAAAGACTCTGTAGCAACCTATGTAAAGTCTCCACACACGCACACACACGCGCACTCACTGAGGGTGTCAGTGGTAGGTGTCACTGGCCAGATAATGGCGAGGTGGCAGGTCGGGAGATTCAGGGAGGGTTCGGGAGTTAAGAGGTTCAGTGGGGGGACAGCACTTCGCTGATTGGTTATGGTCTCATGGGATGGGGGGAAGCTCGGAGACATGACATCATACTGTCCTGAGAGAGAGGGAGATAAAAAGAGGGGTGAAGGTCAGAGGGTCATAAAGAGGAGCACTGAACAGCGACAACAACACCATCTGCATGAGGTCAACATCTCATTATCGTCAAGCATCCTGGTGAAGTTTACAGCTCCTCTTTTGGCTTCGGTGACTTTCTCCAGGTAATTTAAAGGAATCAGTGACTGTAGTCCCACTGCGTGTCAGATCAGGTGACTTCCAGTCATCAGTCAAAGGCTGAATGTTAAATTAAAGTTAATCTAATCAAAATGGAAGTGGATTAGTGTACAGTGCAGAGAGACACTACTAGACTGTTGAGAGTTAGGATTGAGACTTCCTCTTCACACTGCCTCTTCCTTCCCCTGTGTTTACCCCCACCTTTGTGTCTGTGTGTGTGTGCTGCTGGGCGTGGCCTGCGATTTTCCTTCACACCTGCCATAATCCAGTCAACCTGCACAGGATAAAATAGGTGGACTCAACCAACACTACAGCCAAACTGTGTTTTTGAACTTGCGCTGTTCCTTACCTTGTATTTTCTCTGCCTCATGACTTTAGCCTGCCACGTCCAGCCCATCCACTTGATTTTTTGCCACCACCAGTCCTGCACCTTCTTGGACACCCCCTCATCACAGACCGACCCGAGCTACCCTATGCTCATAGATTCTACAATTCCACCTTTTTTAATAAACCTATAAATGATTCTGTTCTCCTGGCTCCTGTTTGCATATTGTGTTCTCAAAAGTTCAGTATAACAAATGGTTGCCCTGCATTACAGTGCACACGTAGCACTAAACATTTTGGCTAGAACAGTTATGATTGCCCTTCATACACCTACTATTTGTTCCTTGCCTTGCCATAAATCCGGTAAAAAAACGGCAGCTGTGGTTGCCAGAACTTTACCCTAATAAATACGGTGTTACCTTTTCTAATATTACCCTAATAGGATATTAGTACTGTTGATCTTACAGCTCATGGCGTTTTATTCTATATTTTACTGTATAATTACATTTTTTACATTTTTCCCATTAAAAGAAAGCCTGTTTTTCCATTAAATATAACAGTGTATGTTATGGGAGCCTTGGCAATGAAATTACCTAAAATCAGCTGCTCTTGGATTTTGTCTCTGTACAGACAAGATTGTACCAAAACCTGGCAACCTCACAAGCTGCACGCTGTTAGTGCATCTGGCTGCTGTTTGCCAAGGAATAGTTTCAGTTCATAACTCTCATAAAATCACAAATAGTCTCTTTTACTAGCGAGGCTAATCATGTCCTAACTCAGGCGTCCAGGTGCATAAAACTGTGTAGCCTCAACCCTAAAATGGTGTTTCTGTGCACAAAGGCAAAAATACGTAGACCATTCTTTTCCTCGCTGTGTTCGTGATTCTGTGTCATAAATCACAATCACTGTGGAACTGGGCGCACATGCCTCATTTCCACTCCCGCAGTCAGACATAAACTTGCACATGAAGACCTCTTCACCAGTCCATAGACCTGTCTTTGAAAAGAACTGCATCATGTGCAATTTTACCAATTGTGCCTCACAGTATGCTTCACCTACAGTGACTGCATGGCTAATTATAGCAGCTGTGTTATTTGCTTGTCACATATAACCTGTTCACCTGCACGAGTATCTCAACCATCAGTATTAAATTCACAAAAGATTTGCTTTTTGGAGGATAAAATGAAAAGAACATAAATGCAGGAAAATAAAACGATTCTGCCGACAAATGAGAAAATTAATCACACAAAATCAAAACTCAGTTTATTAAAGCTCCTTTGATGGACATTTTACAAGTTGTACACTGCAATATAATCAGAGAGGAGGGAAATTGGCTGAAAATTTAAACTAACAATGTTTTATTATTCAGATTTTGTCTCTCTCTTCATCTCCACCTCACTCATGACTCAGCTCTGTGTATGCATGCTCTGAAGTGTGTGTATGCACATGTTTTTGCACAACATTTATGCATCTTTATATGTCATTGATATTTTCCCATCTCACAATCAGAAACAGAAACTTTTCAAAAATGTTTTACACCGAAAAATAACACAACAAAGTTCATATTGGAGGACTCAATGTGCTGTCATAGACTATTGTGTTAAGAGAAAAAACTGTATGTCATTGCCTACATTTAGTCTGTTGCATCCAGTTGTGTCTGTAATTCTCTGCTGCCTAAAACCTGCTTCACTCATATTTAAATGGCTGGAGGAGCATCCCTGATATTTTATTACCTTCATTATGCTGTAAATCTAAGCCTGTCCACTGCTGCTGCTGTGGAACATCTGAACATGAAGCACACCAGCTCTAACATACAGTGCCAATCGTAAAAAATGAAGTGTTTGCCTCAGTTTTTACTACAGCGCGTGGAGAAAGTGAGAAAATCTCTCAGTGATTTATTAGGGAGTAAAAAAGATGGTGTGGGGTGGAGGAAAGAAACAGGCCACCATCTCTCCTCATCGCTACACACCGCTTAGAGTCCCACTGCTTAATGGATTTAGAAAGAGATGGAGGATGGATAAATGAATGGGTAAAGGGAAGGAGGTGGCTGAATAAAACAAGAGTGACTGGGGCTTCCTGGTGGATACGATACACTCTGTAACCACAATGTGCTGACTTTGAATCTGCTATGAGAGCAACATTCCTCTCTCTAACTGTCCTCGCCGTCTCGTTATTATATCTAGCAAATAAATGTTTTTCTTTCACCTTTTACTGTGATGTAGACATGTTTTGTTATTGAATCTATTTATTGAAAAATCAATAATAATAGTCTGCAACATAGTACACAGTACTCGACTGATGTACAATGTCTCAAGACTGTTAATACCCCCTAGTGGTAGTGCTTAAAAATAGAAATGTTGATATCATCCAACACTTAAAGGTCCAGTGTGGAAGCTTTAGGAAGCTCTATTTATAGAATATGGAAGCGATTAAATGGACTAATTAAACAAATTAAGTATGTATTCATCCATGTATAATGATGTGAAAATAAGAATCATTAGGTTTCTGTTACCTTAGAACATGCCAACATGAGGGACTTGCTTTTGTTTAGCAGGAATAATCTTTATCCTATTTACCATCTTAGTCTTGTAGGCTAGCATGCTAACATTTGCTCATGGGAATGTCACTGAAGACAGAGGGTGATGCTAGATGGAAAGTCAGAGGATCACCAAAGTGATTACAGTTCATGCTGTGAGGCACCTTACATGATAATAACATCATTTAGACCATCCTATGAACTGGGTCATTAAAACCTGTCACGGATAGTTTGCAACAGCTTCGCTTTAGCTGTCAATCCAAATGCACGCTCAAGTCAACACCACTTCAAACAAGAGCAAGGCATGACCAAGACCAGAGCGTTCTGAGACCAAGACAAGAACAAGACCAAGGCAGGGCGAGATCAAGTCAATACCAGGACGAGACACACATACTGCTTCTTCCCAAAGTCCGCTATCATAGCCTTAGTCTTGTTGACGTTCGGGAGGATTGTTGTCTCGACACCAGTGGGTCGGGTTCTGTACTTCCTTCAGACAGGCCTCCTCATTTTAAACACTTGTACCACAGCTGTGTCGTCAGCCTTGAAATTTCAAAGCCTTGAAATAAAATCCTCTCAAAAGTGATCTTGGTGACCAAGACCACAGACTCGAGACTCGAGTACTTCAACACTGGCACACACACACACACACACACACACACACACACACACACACGCACACGCGCGCACGCGTGCACACACGCACACGCGCGCGCACACACACACACACACACACACACAATCACTGTAACATGAGACAGCAAGACATTTTGAGGACACAGCACAGTCTGAGGTGAGTAACGTGTCCACTGGTCCAAAACAAATCTATCATCATCAGTGTTGGTAATGTACTTAATTTGATCCTTTTGAAGCTGATGAGTAGTTTCACACAGTGAAAGTAGTCTCAACCCCTCTTATTTTAGTTAAATTCATGAATAATGCAATATGTTCATGTAAAAGGTGTGATATTGATAATCATTTGCAGCTCACAGTAGAGTATCACATTTTCAGACTCAAGTCAAAAGTCAAACAAACAGTTCTCTTCAACACATTTTAGCACTGATGATTTTGGTGTCTGATTTTTGGGGTCTATGTTTAAATGTAATTTTCACCTCCTCCTCGTCTCTGATGATCTGAGTACCTGCACAGTTTCTCTGGGCTGTGGCTTTACCCTGATCAGACTAACACTGCGAGTGTGGACTTTCTAATATAGACTTCTATTTAAAACCCAACAGATTGGTACCAAAATACAATCAATTCACTACGAATTCTTCAATGATTTTCCTCTTGGATTGGTAATGGGTTGGATTTGCTGCATTGTGCCACATGTCAATAAAGCTTAGAGAAAGAGAGAGGGAAAATTAGAAGGCTGGTATCAGTATTTATGGGATACAAATGACTATTTCAGCTCTAAGTAACTCTTTATACTCAGCACTGAATATAGATACGTACTTCAGTTTGCTGGGCTTCATACACTATGATACTGGGACATGTGGCTTTGTGTTAATTTTCAGTTCACTTTGAATGTCTCTGCTTTGTAATTTGTCACTCTGCAAAATGTTGTTTCACTTCGATTCTTCACAAGTCTTTGACCAAGTAGCCAAATCCTGGCAGAGTGGCATCCCTCTCAAGTACACTGTGACAGTCACACTGGTTGTTATTGCCAATGGACAAAAAATAACCAGATCTGACATCAGTGAAGGAGCCCCAGGCCACGACACAGTACTGTACAGTGGAGGCCTCACATGCAGAGTACGCCACATTGTGACTAACCGGATGAAAGACCAGCACTCATCACAAGTCCACTTTCTGCAATGAATTTAGCCATTGTGCTGATACAGTTTGAGCAGCAAAGGCCAACAAAAGGAAGTGGTGCATCATCCAGTCAGCTGAATGAAGGGTTCATGTTCACGTTCTGTACATGGATGGACTTATTTAGGTTGAAAGGTGGAAGTAAACGAGCCGTGAAGGCTTGTCACATGTAATTGTCTACAAAACATATATGTCATGTATGTAAAGGTTTGTTTGTATTTCTTTAAACTAATCACACTCTCTTGGGCAGTGTTTAAACCAGGATGCAGTGAAAAAAAATACATTTATAGACCAAAGACAACACTTCCCATTTTATAGAAATGATCCAGATGAATGAATACTGTGCATGCTCTATGGAAGACTTCTGACTAAAATCCACTGGGCATGGCTGTGACGCATACTGACTGTTCATTTCAGAAGCAGCTCTAAAGTCTGCTCTGCGGAGAATACATGAACATACAGTAGCCCCATCAAGCAGTACAGAGCAGATTGGAAATGCCACAGAGAACTGGGTCAATTTTCAAAATAAAACTTCCTGTGCAGACTCCAGATTGTAAACAGAGAAACAGTTTAACTACGTAGTTACGGACTCATAGTAGAAGCACATGAATCAAGGAAAATGACCAAATCTGACAAGTTAACAAAGTCTGGTGGGCACAGCACTCAGACTGGTGGCTCAAATGTTCCTGGTGGGCTGTGAAGCTGCGAGGAGAGTGGATCAAAACAGCAGTGTGGAAACGACATCACAGAGCCGTGATGGCTGGAATCTGGGCTTACTTCTGGTTAACTTCTTGTCTACACACAGGCACATTATAATGTGTTGAATATCACCTGCTCGTGTTTATATGGTATTATATGCTTATATATGCAAAGCAGAAGGATTAAAAGTTAAATTAGCTTCAGTATTAATTAAATTAAAGGTCACCAACTGATGCGTTTTCAGCTTCCAGACTATGATGACTGATGAATGGAACACCTGTGTTGACATATTGTTAGTTTGCAGGCTGGGACAATGGCACCTTCCTATTGGCTCTGTGGACTGTAGACTGTATTTGGGCTTCGATCATCAATACAATGTTTTATTCACACCAGCAGCAACTAGAACTGAAACAGATAGATCACACACTGATATTCATTTAAGATTATTCTATAATGCCGCATGTTCTAAATGACTGTGATTACTTTGAAATATCTCTACATACAGCATGCATGTATGCCTGTGGTGTATATACGTGTGTGTCTGTGCGTGTGTGTGTGACCCAGCTGCTGCTGAGCTGCCCTCCCCCATTCCACAAGGACGTTTGGTCAATAGAGTCAACCTCTTTGTCTCAGTGTGTCTCTGCCTCTTTCTCATTGTACATGCTGTCCAGTGTCCTTTCTATATGTCTCATATGTCTCTGTCCGTTCATGTCTTCTACTGTTCTGTGTCACTCTATTGTCTGTCTGTCTGTCTGTCTGTCTCCTGCTGTGTCTGTCACTGTCTCACTCCTCTCTTTCCTCACCCTCTCTGTCATGTCTCTCTGTCTCCCTCATACATCACTATGTCTTCTCAATAACTAACTGAGAGCAAATGGGATTTTTTACAGTAGAGCGCTTTATTGTCATTTTCCTTTATTTTCAGAGCTGGCCTGCCACCTTGTGGCCAGAGAGAGAATGTAACTCAAAATGTTTTACATTTGTCCATATTTATGTGAACTACTGTCTAAAAAAGTGACAGTATGGAATTATGTTCAGTGTAAAATAAAACATATTAAATGCAGTTCTGGAGACATATTATTCAGGGAGGGGGCACAGAGGTGATGTAATCTACAGACACTACCCATAGCTGCAACCAGGGCCGTTTCTAACTGTCTGGGGGCCCGGTGTGAGATGCTATTTGGGAGTCTCTGTTCTGTCAAACTGGAGAGATTCCTAACCTTTTCAGATGATCTGTGATGATGCAACAGTCTGTTACATTTTAAAAGAAAAACAGGTACATTAATACATGCAACAGATGCAGCATGTTCCTGAAAATTGTTTATGGTAAACATAAAAAACTCTCTCCACCAATCCAAAACAGTAAAGAAATAAATAACTTAACTTACTTAAATTAATTAAAAATACAATGGACCAGCATCCATATTAAAACTAGTAAGAATAATACTGATGTTTCAGGTAGTAAGAAACATTTACATGTAACACCGCAACCCCTTTATACCATTAGTACCAAGGGACATGATCACACTACTTTGTGATCGTGATCTATATACTTTGGGAGATTTAAAAGTACCTGTCTTTATTTGTAGCCAGCCAGGTTCTCTGAATCATAAATAATCATCAGCTTTTAAATAATTTCCCCCTGGGATAATTAAAGTATTTCTGATTCTGATTCTGATTATAGGTTATGAGCAGAACTAAGCTGCTATGCTAGGGAAGTTGTGACTGTTGGTGGGATAATCAAGTCAAATCTTTGGGCTGGGCTGTCACGCAGTGAGACACATCTGCCGACAGGTATGACGGGATGCTTTTAATCTATATTTTAAAAAAAAAAAGCTTATACAATATTTTTAAGCATATCAGTGCAAATTAATTAACAACAAATTAATGAACTGGATACAAATAACGGCAGGCACTTTTAATTCTCCCAAAATATATTGAGACTAAACTTGCAGCTTGGGGGCCCCCTGGTGGCTAAACCCATTTTACATAGAGCTGCAATGATTTGCTGATTAGTTGTTGGATGGGAAATGAATGCAGAACTATTTTCAAGGAGTTTATAATTACTGAAATATTTTTGAAGCAAAAAAGTCAAATGTAAGAACTTTCTGAATTTCTGGCTATATATTCTGACTGATCATAATTTATTTAATAATCTGGGTCCAGTCTGGGGCAAACTTCAGTTATGATTTGGTGTACTGTATCCATGATGTTTGAATGTGAAGACAAACAGTCCACTGGAAACATTCACTCACAATACTGACCCACTATTTTCCCATATTGCAACTTTTTGACTTTATTCTAAAAATAACGAACAAAGAAGTAAAATTGAAATTAAAAATTTAATTTAGGATCATGGTAACAATGACTGAAGCTGCATGATTCACAGCTGAGACAACGTTTGGTTTCGGTGGAATATTGAAGACAGGAGCTCTCTCTCCCTCTCCCTCTCTCTCTTTCTCTCTCTCACACACACACACACACACACACATACACAAACACACACACACACACACACACACACACTTGCTTCATTCATTCATAATTCAAGATAAAGGAATGTTTACATGGAACATGTATTAATTCAATCAAATACATGTACAAATACAATACAGTTTGGACTCCCCTGTGACCTCAATGCTGCATGAAGCAGGTGAAACAGCTGATTCATTTCTGTTAAATTAATGAGACACGCTCTCCTCTTTTGTTACTTATTTACCACTACGGCAGAAAACACAGTCTGCTTGTCCACTACTTTGGTCCAGACTGAAATATCTGGACAAAAATTACATCATGAAATTTTGTACAGACATTCATAATTTCCAGATGATGAATCCTAAGAACTTTGTGAGTGCCACCATTAGGGGGACATTTGTAGTTTTATCTGAAATATCACAACAGCTGTTGAACGGATTGTCACTTGGTACAGATATTGGCAGATCATAAGTCAAACTTTCATCATCCATCAACAATTGTTCACAATTCTTAACTAATCAACCAAATCAAATCAAATCAATTTTATTTGTATAGCCCAAAGTCACAAAGTACATTTGCCTCAGAGGGCTTTACAATCTGTACAGGGAGTGACACCCTCTGTCCTTAGACCCTCGGTTCGAGTGAGGAAAAACTTGCCCACAAAAACCCTTTTAACAGGGAAAAAAATGTGGAAGAAACCTCAGGAAGAGCCACAGAGGAGGGATCCCTCTCCCAGGACGGACAGACGTGCAATGGATGTCACGTGTACAGGACAAATCAACACAAACATATTGTACAATGACTGATAAAATGACAATGAATTATAATGAATGATAAAAATGATTACAGTAATAGATATGGTAGTAATAATGACAGTAATAATATATGTAGTGGGCGTCATGCAGGATCACAGGCACAGCCACGATCCACGAGAACCTGCTGGACGACAGAGCACAGAAACTCCGGGGAAGTTTGGTTAGTAACATGCATTAATGAGGACATGTCCACAGATGGAGAGATATGGAGAGATATGGAGAGATATAGAGATGTGATATATATATAGAGGAGATGAGATTAGAGAATATAGAGAGATATATAGAGAGAGAGTGATAATATATATTATATATATTAATATATATATATAGATATAGAGAGATAGAGATAGAGATAGAGAGATGAGATGGTAGAGAGAAGAGAGAGAGGAGGAGAGAGAGAGAGTTTTCGGTAAGGGAATGTGTGCATCTTCAACCAATACCGTGCCTGGCTGGCATAACCCGGTGGGGTCCCCCGCAGTGTAATCTATGGCAGCATAACTAAGGATGAGCCTGAGCCAGCCCTAACTATAGGCTTTATCAAAAAGGAAAGTCTTAAGTCTTTCTTAAAGGTGTTGACCGTGTCTCTCCGAACCCAGAGGTAGTTTGTTCCAGAAGAGGAGCCTGATAGCTGAAAGCTCTGGTCCCCAATCTACTTTTGGAACTATAGGAACCACAGGAACCCAGCGTCCTGAGAGCGCAGTGTTCTAGAGGGGTAATAAGGTTTATGAGGCTCTTTTAGATAAGATGGTGCCTGACCATGAAGAGCTTTGTAAGTAAGGAGAAGAATTTTAAATTCTATTGATTTAATAGAGTAGCCAATGCAAGGAGCCAAATGGGAGAGATGTGATCTCTGATCTTGGTTCCTGTCAGAACACGTGCAGCAGCCTTCTGAATTAACTGCAATTCTAAGAGACTTTTGGAGCACTGACTAACAAAGAGTTACAATAGTCCAGCCTTGAAGTAACAAATGCGTGGACTAGTTTTTCTGCATCCGCCTGAGAGACAATGCGTCTGATTTTAGCGATGTTACGTAAGTGGAAGAATGCAGTCCTCGAAATTGTTTTATGTGGACGTTAAAGGACAAATCCTGATCAAAAACAACTCCAAGATTCTTTACAGTGGAGCTGGAGGCCAGGGTGATCCCATCTAAAGTAACTAAGTCTCTAGAAAGAGAGTTTCTGAGGT
The DNA here is from genome assembly GCF_000972845.2 of Larimichthys crocea. NCBI lineage: Eukaryota > Metazoa > Chordata > Actinopteri > Sciaenidae > Larimichthys > Larimichthys crocea. Next base: position 2,296,913 of record NC_040028.1, read on the forward strand.
GTTTGGTCCAATACAAGAACTTCAGTTTTGTCTGAATTTAACATCAAAAAATTGTAGGTCATCCAACTTTTTTATCCTTAAGGCATGCTTGAGTTTAGTAATTGATTGGTTGCATCAGGCTTGATCGATAAATATAATTGGGTGTCGTCGCATAACAATGAAAATTGATAGAATGATTCCTAATGATGTTCCCTAAAGGAGCATATATAAACTGAATGAAGTGGTCCAAGTACAGAACCTTGTGGGACTCCATGACAACTTTGGTCTGCATGGAGGATTCATCATTGACGTGAACAAACTGAGATCGATCTAAAAAGTACGATTTAAACAGCTTAGGGCGGTTCCTTTGATGCCAATTCGATGTTCCAGTCTCTGTAAAGAATTTGATGGTCAATGGTGTCAAATGCAGCACTAAGATCTAACAGGAACAGTACGAGATGGTCCTTTGTCTGATTCCATGGAGGTCATTTGTAACTTTGACTAATGCGGTCTCTGTGCTATGATGCACTCTAATCCTGACTGAAAATCCTCAAATAGACTATTGTTATGGAGAAAGTCACACAGCTGATTAGCTTCAGCTTTCTCAAGTATCTTAGACAGAAAGGGAAGGTTTGTATCGGTCTGTAGTTGGCTAAGACCTCTGGGTCTGAGTGGGCTTTTTAAGAAGAGGTTTATTACAGTACTTAAAGGACTGTGGTACATATCCTGATAATAAAGACAGATTATCATATCCATAACGAATTATTAACTACAGGTAAACTTCCTTGAGCAACCTGGTTGGGATGGAGTCTAAGAGACAGGATGACGGCTTAGCTGCAGAAATGATTAAAGTTATTTGATGAAGGTCGATGGGGGAAAACAGTCTAAATACATATCAGGTTTTACAGCTGTTTCAGAACTTGCGTATCGAATGCAGATCAATGTCTGTTGGGGCAAGAGGTGATGGATTTTGTCTCTAATAGTTATAATCTTTCATTAAAGAAGCTCATGAAGTGCATTGCTACTTAGACCTAAAGGATAGTGGTTCGTGAGCTGTGCTTCTGTTAGCCTGGCTACAGTGCTGAAGAGAAACCTGTGGTTGTTCTTATTCTCCTCCATTAAAGAAGAGTAATAGGCTGCTCTGGCATTACGGAGAGCTTCCTGTATGTTTTGAGATTATCTTGCCAGGCTAGATGAAATTCTTCCAGTTTAGTGGCACGCCATTTGCGTTCAGTTTACGTGCCTCTTGCTTTAATTACGAGTCTGCTGGTATACCATGGTGCTAGCCTTCTTTGTTTAAATATCTTCTTTTTCAGAGGTGCATAGAGTCTGAGTTGTCCGTAATGAGCCTGTAATACTATCACAGATGGTCTATTTGTGGGTGGCTAAAGGAGTAGACAAGTCCTCTGTTACAGTTAGACATGGCATTTGATTCAATGCTGAAGGAATCACTTCCTTAAATTTGGCTACAGCACTATCAGATAAACATCTGCTGTAGAAGCTTCTACACAAAGGCTTATGTCCGTAGTATGAACTCACAAGGTTATTAAAAAATGGTCAGACAGAAGAGGATTCTGTGGGAAGACTATTATATTTCAATTTCAATGCCATATGAAAGAACAAGATCAAGAGTGTGGTTCAGACAATGAGTCGGTTTATTTACACTTTGACAAAAGCCAATTGAGTCTAATAGAGTAGAAAAGCAGTACTAAGACACTATCATTGTGGTTGTCCACATGAATGTTAAATCACCTACAATAATTACTTTATCTGTTTTAAGGATCAAGCTGATGCAAATTCTGCAATTCAGATAAAAATTCAGAATAAGGACCTGGAGCTCGATATACTGTAACAAATAAAATTGGCTGTAAAGTTTTCCAGGTTGGGTGAGTGAGGCTAAGCAAGACTTTCAAATGAATTATAATTTAGTTTTGGTTTGGGATTTATTAATGACTTGAGTCAAATATGGCTCCAACTCACCACTCGACCAGTACTACGAGGAACATGAGTATTATAATGACTCAGAGGAGTGGATTCATTTAAGCTAACATATTCATCCTCCTGCAGCCAGGGTTCAGTGAGGCAAAAACAAATCAATATCATAGTCAGATATTAATCATTGACTACGACAGCTTTAGATGACAAAGACCTGATATTCAATAGTCCACATTTAATTCTCTTATTTTGGACTGTTGGAGATGTTGATTTAATTTGTATTAAGTTTTTATGATGAACTCCTCTTCTGTTTGTTTTATCTTTAAATAATGTAGGTGGACGGGGGACAGACACAGTCTCTATACTAAAGGACTGGGTGGGCAACTGCTCTAATGGAGGCGCAGAGAAGCGTGTAAGACTGCAGCTCTGCTTCCTGGTCTCAACTCTGGGTTGTCGACATGATTTTGGTCAGCTAATAAACTTGGCCATATTTCTAGATATGAGAGCTGCTCCATCCAAAGTGGGATGGATGCCGTCTCTCCCAATCAGACCAGGTTTTCCCCAGAAAGGTGTCCAATTGTCTATGAAGCCCACATCGTTTGCTGGACACCACCTCGACAGCCAGCGGTGAAATGACGACATGCGGCTATACATGTCATCACTGGTCACATTGGGGAGGGGACCAGAGAAAACTACAACCAAATTCTGTGCTTTTAATTTGAAGGCAAGACTGCCTTCCAGGAAGGATCCCTCTAGCTTGACAGCTTTACTTCCTCTTCTCCAAGGAGACCAACCAGTATACACAGACACAGTGTACAGAGAGTTACAGTCTGATAGTTACCTGGACAAACATAGACAGATAGATTTTTAACCACACTGACATCCAACAGGACCTCTAATTAGTTCTTAACTGCTACGTCCACCAAAGGTATGTTCTGTGTGTGTGTGTGTGTGTGTGTGTGTGTGTGTGTGTGTCAGTGTATATTATGTTACATGTTGCATGTCTTCCTAACCGTTAAGTTTACAGTCTTATACACTTACCACTGTTACATTAGAGTGAGTGAACTTTGTATAGTACTAATTGTCTCAAGCGTTAGAAGCATCATAGGTGTGTGTGTGTGTGTGTGTGTGTGTGTGTGTGTGTGTGTGTGTGTGTGTGTGTGTGTTTCCAGTGTATAAAGATGGAGGGGAAGAATGACATGGAGCGCCTGGGTGTCTTTAAGGAGATGAGTTACATCTCTGTAGGTGACAAGTACATTCCACACACCAACCGTAAGTCCAACTTCTTTCTGTCACTATGTAATAAAATGAAGTCATTAGAATTCATTAAAAACAAAGAATCACTTCACAAATATATTGTATTTATGTATATAGTATATACACGTGTGTCTATAATAACCAGTTCTCTTATATTCTTTGGTACAATGTGCTTCCAAACTCTGCACTGTAAAGTCTGTAAATTGTCAGGTACAGCTGGTACACTGTTATTGGACATGCTTTAAATAATGTGATCATCAGTGATGCCTCAGTCTGTCGAGATCATAATCATGCAGCGTATGCTGTAGGTAAATATGTGACGTCTTCCTTCCAAATCCAGGCCCGTTCAATGAATCAGCCTATCGTAGCCGGCAGATGCAGGCCGGCATCGCTAAGCAACGATGTGCTCTGCAGAACGGCTTTTTCGACAAGACCTTCAACCGGATTTTTGAACGTGAGGCACTGAGTGACCCACTGAAGCTGGCCCGTCAGAAGCGCCTAGAGCAGGGCAAGAAGAACCTGGACAAGGCCTTCCTGCCCTGTAACGCAGTCAAGAATCCGTGAGAGAACACACATATCACAAAGAACGAAAGAAAGAAAGAAAGAAAGAAAGAAAGAGGGATTTAGTACACACATCTATTATTTTTCTCACAGTTCTCTGTGTGTCTGTCTCCAGCTGTGGTTCAGGTAGTTACTACGGTACTCTGTCAGGACCAGTTGAAGCCATGAGTCCACTGTCAGTCCCTCGGAAAACCCATCGCCCACCTGGACGCAACATTTTCACCTCGCCTCCCAAGAAAGGCAGTGGTTACAGGTTTATGGCAAGAACTCCTTCTACAGTAGTTCACGAGTGCTTCACAAGCACATTTAGACTCCTTTTATTCCTCTGTACCTGCAGCTCTAGAGGGTGTAAATGCATTATACAAACATAATCAAATAAAAAATTTGGATCAGATCATATTTGTGCAGCTAAATACCGTGTTATCTCCTGCAGCTATCCCAACGTGACCCTGTCCAAGATTGAGCTGTATGCCTCAGACCCTTACGGCAGAGCCAAAGAAGCACTGAAGGTAGCTAGATTATTACACCTTTTAATTTCACCTCCTCAAGCAGATCCTCTGATTGCAAAATGTCTCCAGTGTGAAGAAAACATAGTGTAAAAACATGAACTTTGGCAAAGTCACTTCTCATTTGACCTGAAGTTCACATTTCTAAATGTTTGTACGTGTGTGTGTGGTACAGAGGGAGGCAACAGTCCATCGCTCCAAGTTAAGAGGGGGTCCCTTCAAACTCAACCTTCACCCCAGCGATTATTTCCAAGGCAATCCATACCGCAGTGACAAGCCACTCCCACCCGCAAACAAGGCCGTCCCACCCGGACAGAAGGTCTCTCCGGTTCCCTTCAAGCCCCCGTCCCCGAGCAAGAAGGTGACCGTCCCTCTGTCTGCTGCTGTGTCAGGATTAGAGGCAGATATCTGTTATGATATGTGTTTATGTGTCTTGTGTTAGATTGGAGGAATGAAAGCCGGGACGTTTGACACTTATCCCTCACATTCTGCTGACCCGTACGTCATTCGACGCTCCAAGAAGAGCAATCAAGAGCCAGTCTTCAGACCTGCTCCTGGGCCCAAGAGCACACCTGTCAAGAGCATCATCACTGTCAATGTTAACAGGTCGATCCTTGTCTCTTATTGATCCTCCCTTTCTCTGTTATTTCATGTGACACTAATCACCCTCTGGAGGTCATTATGACTTCTCCTTATTGATAAGAAAGTCCCATTTAGGTGACATTTCTAGGTGGGAATGAAAATGGCTCATGTGTTGGTCCTGTGATGAACAGGCGACTTGTCCAGGGTGTACTCTGCCTCGCCCAATGTCAGCTGGGTTTGGCTTATAAAGAGCTTATAAAAAATGAATGGTTGGCAATGTACTGTTATCATTTTTTTGTTCTGAAATGAATGCATAAATAGAAATAAAACTTAATAACGTGACATTTGGGAGATTGAGTTCACCCAGTATTTAATACATTGACTTAACTTTGACATTTTCAAGACACTATTAGTCGAACGCTACATTTGATATGATATTCCATCTCAGCTGTACCTCGTCCCTGAGGAGAGTTGCCAGCTTCTGCAAGATAAATAGTCAAAGCTGTGCAAAAAAAAAAATGAATTGATTTGAAATCTTTTTCAAACTTGTTTTTTTCTTCTTGATGTTTCAGGAGCGTGCACTCTGCAAACTACACCTCAGCCATTCCAACTGTGATGACCGTCTGACTACATTACCCATGCTGCATCATCACTGGCTTCTCTATACTGCAGAAGTGATTTGAGATTCCTGCTGATGTTATGCTTCAAGTTTTTGTCAACATGAAGGCAATACAGCTTCAGCCATCCTCAGTGACTTCATCTGTGAACATTTGCTTCTTTGTCTTTCTGTTTATATATAATATATTTATACATATGTAATGTTTGGAATATCACATACAGTAAGAAACGGGAGTTCAAATAAATTCTTTAAATCCGTAACAAGATGATTTTATTAGGTAATAAGTAAGGTAATTGGGTAATCAGGTACTGCAGATCAGGCTGCAAAGTGAACTTTAATGATGTCAACAACAACCTATTGGTTATCTCATGAGAGGTGACACGTTGATTGGAAAAGAAAAGAAAGAAAACACACTCACTGAATGAAAGAGAATATTTCTTAAACATTAAAATGTATATTTTTCTTTTAAAATGAGAGAGTTCACATTGCTTTCACCTCTCTCTCCAGAGGAGGACATACTGGCTCATAACATCAGCAACATATTGATTAGTGTACAGTATGATGATTTATTTTGTTTCCTCTCTGTAATCTCTGAAATAAATATAAAATCACATGAAACATGATGGGTTTGTCCACCAGCACATCCAGTGACACAATTATTATCAATTAAATAAATATTTGAGTGTCATCTCATAGAATGGCATCTGTTTCTGTCATTAAAGGTCTTCATGGTCTTTGTAGTTCTTCAGAGGACCATCCTTGGGAGAGCTTCCTTTCCCCACAATGCACCGCGGCATGCTGCACTTTATAAGAGTACGCGTGACTTCCGCTCAGCCTCTTGGTTCCTCGTGCAGCATGAGTAGCAGACGGACGGTGGACGTGTTCGCACGCGGTGAGTGTTTGAGCCGTTTTGGCCGCGTGTCGGTGTCGGTGTGGGTGTGATACCGCTGCCAGCGTGCGTCATTGTTCACCTGAAACCGTGTAGTGCAGACTGGTACCGACTGGTTTGTCGCGGTGCTGAAGACTTTGTGACTCTCCGGGACGCTCCCGGTCAGCGCGTGAGTGTAGCTGGTGTGCTGCTGTTAGCTTAAGTTAACGGACACCGTTCACCGTCCAGCACGGTGCTCTAACCGGGGAAACACGGAGGAGACATAGGCTAAGCTCTGAGACAGAGAGAGGGGTTAACGTCGAGAGACGGTGAGAGGCCTGCGACTAACTGAAGGCCTCTGGAGCGAGCCCGCGAAATGCTTAAAAAAATTAAGTGACTTTAAATTTATTTTTAACATGTTCACCGTAATTAAGTTATTTAAACAAATGTTCTGTAGTTGAACCCCTAACATAACATTTTTAGTTTAAATAACTTACAAGTATGTTGAACCTGTTGAATAAATATAAAGTTATTCTGTTGTCTGAATCTGTCTGCACGGTCCTGTTACATTGAACCACATCACAAGTGACTGTAGGTTCAGTTAAACTACATGAGTGTTTCCAGCATGTCTACAAACTCACTGTGCCTCTGTGTGATCATGTTGTCCTTTCAGACATGCGGTGTCCTGTGTGGAACGTGTCCTGAAGAGCAGCAGCCATGGATGGAACAATAAAACCCTGCCCTGTCTCTGGGCTGAAGGTAAATATGCATGATGCTAAACACTACTCACTTTCTCCAGCAGTGAGTTGTCTGATGCTCACACACACCCAGCTCTAAGTCAGCTGGCCAGACGTTGCATGTCTGGCTCAGTGTTACAGTGCTGGCAGATGAAGTCTCTGTACCTGGTCTCGGCTGTGCGGGCTCTGTTTTAGAGTCTGCTGCTCCTGAGCTGCTGCAGAGCGCGGCCCAACGAGAGTGGCCTGTCCTGAGCCAACAGCAGGGCAGGCCTAGTGCAGGGCTGCACACTCAGAGTGGAAAGCAGTGTTTGTGTTGATCCTGGTCATGAGAAACACTCCCCCAAACAAAGGATGACTGACTGTTTGCAATGATGCAGCTCAGTTTGTAAACCTGAAGATAACCTCTAGAAGTCACATTTAAACTGACTACAGCTTGTTCAAATGGTTAAATTATATGAAAGTCACAATTACAGTTGTCAGATTCAAATCAGATTTTATTTGTATAGTCCAAAGTCACAAAGTACATTTGCCTCAGAGGGCTTTACAATCTGTACAGGGAGTGACACCCTCTGTCCTTAGACCCTCGGTTCCAGTGAGGAAAAACTTACCCACAAAAAACCTTTAACAGGGAAAAAATGTGGAAGAAACCTCAGGAAGAGCCACAGATAGAATACTTGCAGCACTAATGGCAACCAAGAAGTTCAGATGAGAACTGATCACAACCTGAAACATGCCCACACTGACTGCAGCTGTCTGTTCTGCTCATGGTGATTCACATCTGACACATTAGTTGAAAGTAGAATCAAACTGCTTAAACCTCACTAAAATCTGACATGTTACGCTTGAATAAACTTGCCTGAACATTATTTTCCTTGATTGTGTTGCAGGCAGATTGTGATGAGCTGCTGTGTGGAGCTGACTGTCATGCTGCAGGCTGACTGACGGTGAGTGACTGAAGCAGGTTCTGCCTTTTTCTTAGTATGGAGTCATGCTGTGATGACAGAAAATATAACACATCATGCTGACAAACACCATGGTGAGCCTTCAACCCTGAGCATAGCAGCTGACAGTCAGCAGTGATCAACTGTCTGGTTCTGGTTTTATGGACTGCTCTTCATCTCTCCTCAGGAGTGTGTGGAGCAGCCGGCCTGCAGGGGGCAGCAAACACCCACAAGAAGCCCAGACTGGCCCTGGTATGTATGACAGTCTGTCAGTGTGTAGTGTGGAGATGATGTAAACCCAATCTTGTACTGCCGTGGCAGAGACCTCCTCCTGTCTGCTGTGGAATCTTAGTATTGGGAGAGAAAGCTCAGGACTTAGGCACAGGTTTAAGTAATGACCATTTACCAGAACCTGACTGAAGACCTGAAACATGCTGCCGGGAACTTCACTGACACTTAACTTGGGTGTCAACTGTCGGGTAATACTTGTGCTTTGTGTTTCTAGTGTTTAGTGTAATCCAGGCTGGTCTGAATAAGTGGAGAAGTTCCTGTTGGAGTCGTTGGCTGGGATGTGACTGACCTGCTGCTGGTGATCAGCACGCCATGTTTCAGCATGTCTGCTGAACCTGACTGAGGCTGTCAATGGAAGCTGTTCTGAAGGAATCGCCCACATTTAACATCTACAAGCAATATCATCCTCCTAAAGGAATACGTTCTGCTCTCTGAATGAATTCTGTTAAACATGAACAAAAGTTGGAATAAAAGTTTGATCTGGCAGCACCTCCATGTCCAGTCCGTCACTGATAGGTGTAGGTAATAAGTGATTTTTATTAAGGAATGAAAGGTAGAATATTTGTGGGATACATTTTAAAATTGGTTTGAGTCTTCATACACACTTTGATACATGCTTTTATAGAAGGTTAGTGATGAGCATCGGATAGTAAAACATTCTGGTCACTTATTTGTGGTCATTAAAGTAAAATCTTTGATTAGCTCTTGGCTATCTTAATGTACACTAGCTGCTTTCAAAGGACGGATACTTGTATGATCTGAACACCTCCCTATCTGTCACACAAACCAGTCAGCTGAGATGATTAATTAATGCAGCACAACAGTTTTCGTAAACTGTTTAATTAGATGTGTCTGAAGTGAGTGATTTATGAATGACCTTTTGAGAAGGATAAGCACTTACTGTACATAGTATACTGTATGGTACATATGTTTGCTGATAAAGGAAACATCAATATAAATTATGCTAATATGGTGTCCCACTACAAGTGCCAGTGCTGCTTGTAGAGAATTCTGTTCATCAGTGGCCAGTTCAGTACAAGATGTCTTCTGCTGAAAGCTTTATTGAAGCTTGGCCAAGAAGAGGGTTTATCAGTAAATTTGTCAAGACATGAAGCTGCCTCAGTCCTCTCTGGCTCGTCTATATGTCCTTAGGACAGTGACACAACCTCTCAGTTAAGATTTGACTAATTGAATGACAGAACATCATTCATCCATTTTCAATGTCAGTGAGATCTTGTACCCACAGATGGATTATGAGACGATGGGCCCCTGAGCATAGACATATAAAAGTCCCTCTGCCCCTCGTATTTAAAAGCAAGACACAGAATGACTGCCCTGTCATTTGTAGTCATTTTGTTCCTCTCCATGGTCATTTTGCATCTGCTTCAATGTTTAACATCTCCTTGTAATCATTTTAAATGTCTCTGTGGTCATTTTGAATCTTTGTGGTTGGCTTGAGTCATTTTCTAATCATTTGGTTGACTTTCCAGCAAGTCTTTAAGAACTCTTCAAGCCTGAACCATGGAATAATTGTCACTTATCACTTTTGATACTTCTGCTATTTTTGTGCAATTTATTACTCACAGTTTATCTTAAACCACTAAAAACATATAAAAGACAAGATTTTAACCTATTAGAAATTCTTTAGATTATCCTGACCATTCAAATTAATATGTAAACATGAATGTCACATCATTCAGTGTGACAGTCAAACGTTCTCTAACTGACGGATGTACAGCGTCCTGCAGATAAAGTCATATTTTTTACTGGGATGTCCACGTGTATATTTTTGTATTGTTTTTATTTATTGATGTTGCTTACAGATGTTAAAACAACATTTTTTTAAATAAATGTTGCTTACAACTTATAACAACAAAAAAAAACCCACTAACATGAACTTCCCGTTGATGAGACCCAGAAAGTGATGTGCTGTTCCAGCCTGTAGATGTCTCCTCAGACATTTTAGTCTCTTCCATGGGTTCAGGGCCAGTGCAGTGCTGATGCTGGTCTTCTTGACTGGCTCAGTGGAGAGCTTGTGGTTGAGTGTGATCTGATGGTTGAGCTGAGCTTTAAGCTCCTCCAGCTCTCCCCCAAAGTTCCTCTCCATATTGAAGGCATTTTGCTGTATCCCCTCGGCCATCTTCTGACAAAGGGCTTCCTGCTCAGCCCTCAGTGTGTGGGTCACACGCCAGCCCTCTGAGACCGTGTCTGCATTAGCCTTGACTTCTCTGTCAAGCTCACACTGAAGGGTCTCAGCCTGCTGTCTGACAGTGACTGTTATGGAATTTTCTATCCTTAGGCTACACATGGTCACGTGTGGGCCTTGAGGTCCTCGGCAGTATTAATTGTTTGTCTTTGACTGGGTGCCGCCATATCTCAACACTGTGGTGGCCAGGGTCGAAGAGACCTGTTGCTGCCTTCCTAGTCATAATAGATAGCTTGCTGTTGATGTTCCAATCTGCGTAAACAGACATCTGTGTCTCCAGACTAGAATATGTTGACAATAACACCTCCATGGATAAAGACATTCTCTATGACTAATTCTGGGCATATAGTATTTGTGGTGTTATCTTTGGGTTTAAAGTATATGCACCATCACGAGTTCGTCAGAATGAGAGACCGACTCAAGTATTTAGGATGTACTTTGACAGTGTCTCTAATTCTCCTTGGCCAAGCGTCAATAAATAATACAGCATAAGACATCAGAGACTCCTGAACACTTTCTGAACTCCTGACCTCACCATTGACCTTTGACTTCAGCAATTTCTCAACAACAATGACGACATCGTTGTCATACATGATACCTGATCTGGCAGTGTGAAACATGGATCATGTCCAGTTCTTGCTGAATAGTCTTGTTCTTCTCTGCATTGAGATCAGCAGTGGACTTCTGCTGGCTGAGTGTGTATGCAGCATGCAGTTTGTCAGACTCGGTCCGCAGGAGGTACTTCTGCTGGATCTCGTTGTCGAGGTTCAGCTGAACGTTGTTGTCCTGCTGTCTTACACTGATGACATCGCTTTGATATCTCATGTTGACCTCATTGAGTGACACACTGGTCTTCTGCAGTTGCTCTTGGACAGCCTTGAACTCCTTCTCTGCTTGGAGTTCAGCTGCAAACTTCTGCTGGTTCAGTGTGTACACACCGTGCAGTTTATTGTACTCCAGAAAACATTTTCTCTATTCATGTTGGTCTCTCCTCACTTTGGAGCTCAGGGGCTTCCACTCTCATGCATTGACCATGAAACTCACACAATTAACTTTTTTCACATGCTCTTACACCACACGTCCATTCAGAGATTCAGATTGTCTCTTTCCTCCTGATAGTCTGAATTGCTGCATGGTGCTGCATGTCTGTCTCTCTGTCTGTCTCTGTCCTGTCTGCAGTGCTTTGACATAATCAGTTATCAGTCAGTTTTTGACTGCCTTACAGAGCTGTGTTGTGTTATTTTGGTGATAACAGGTCTGACACGGAGAATCTCCCGGTGTGCTACATGTGTAAAATAAAGACTGGTCTGGACTTTGTCTGGAGTGTGTCATTCACTGTCTGTCCTCTGGCACTGTGAGTTACTGTACGGGAATGCCCTTAAATGAATGAAGCCTGCTTGTATCTTGTATTACAATAAAATTGTAGATGACAAATCCAAAGCCAAATAAAAAGGGAAGCCAACAATGACATTCAACAAAGCAACACAGGTTTGTTTCCCCACCAAGGGATAGATAAAGTATCTAATCTCTCCTTTTATTTTCTCTTCTGTTGTTGTAGATTGTATTTTGCCTTTGTAAAGCACTTTGTGACTTTGTCTGTAAAAAGAGTTATGTATGCAGTTTATGCAAACAACTATTTGAAACTATATTGTTTACATAACAAATGTAAGTATTACACAAAGCTAGTAGGTGGCAGTGTGACCTAATGAGTTACACGAGTACACAGATCACAGCTTATGCCTCAAAGGTGTGTCATTAAAAGGCTGTTTTTAAGATGAACAAAGCTGTACAGTTTGTGCAGGAATGTGCAAAAGTTCACAGTATGCAGAATATTTATATGCAAACTTGTGTGTGAGTTTGTGTTAATGTGACGTAGATAGGTAGGTCTGTGTGGGTGGAGGGAGAAAGTCAGTATCAGAAGGGGCCCCAGGCCTTGTTGACGAGGCCAGTGGCAGACGGGAAAAAACTGGTTTTTGGGGTGTGAGGTTCTGGTTCTGATGGACAGCAGCCTCCTGCCAGAAAGGAGCGACTCAAAGAGTTTGTGTCCGGGGTGAGAGGGATCACACACAATCTTTCCTGCACGCCTCAGAGTCCTGGACGAGTTCAGGTCCTGAAGAGACTGATGTCTCTGAAGTTATTATTGTTATCACTATTATAACAACTTCGTCCAGCTCTTCCAGGGGGAACCCAAGGCGTTCCCAGGCCAGCCGAGAGACATAGTCCCTCCAGCGTGTCCTGGGTCTTCCCCAGGGACATGCCCGGAACATCTCACCAGGGAGGCGTCCAGGAGGCATCCCCACGAGATGCCTGAGCCACCTGAACTGGATCCTCTCAATGCGGAGGAGCAGCGGTTCTACTCTGAGCTCCTCGCGGATGGCCAAGCTTCTCACCCTATCTCTAAGGGAGAGCCCAGCCACCCTGCGAAGGAAGCTCATTTCAGCCGCTTGTATTCGGGATCTCATTCTTTCGGTCACTACCCAAAGCTCGTGAGCATAGGTGAGGGTAGGAACGTAGATCGACTGGTAAATCGAGAGCTTCTTCTTCACCACGACAAGAGTCCGCATCACTGCAGAAGCTGCACCAATCCGCCGGTCAATCTCCCACTCCATCCTTCCCTCACTCGTGAACAAGACCCCGAGATACTTGAACTCCTCCACTTGAGGCAGAATCTCATCCCCGACCTGAAGGTTGCACTCCACCCTTTTCCAGCCGAGAACCATAGCCTCGGATTTGGAGGTGGTGATTCTCATCCCAGCCACTTCACACTCGGCAGCGAACCGCTCCAGAGAGAGCTGAAGGTCATGCTCCGATGTAGCAAACAGGACCAGATCATCCGCAAAAAGCAGCGACCCAATCCTGAGGCCACCGAACTGCAACCTCTCAACACCCTGGCTGCTCCCAGAAATTCTGTTCATAATCTTTATGGACAGAACCGGTGACAAAGGGCAGCCCTGGCAGAGTCCAACTCCCACTGGAAACAAGTCCGACTTACTGCCGCCAATGCAGACCAAGCTCTGGCACCGGGAGGGGATAGCCCGTATTAATGGGTCCGGAACCCCATACTCCCGGAGCGGTTGAATGCCTTCTCCAAGTCACATGCACATGCACTCCAAGCACATGCAGACTGGTTGGGCGAACTCCCATGCACCCTCCAGGACCATGCTAACGGTATAGAGCTGGTCCACAGTTCCACGACCAGGACGAAAACCACACTGCTCCTCCTGAATCCGAGGTTCAACAATCTTGCGGACCCTCCTCTCCAGGACCCCCGAAAAGACCTTCCCGGGGAGGCTGAGGAATGTGATCCCCCTATAGTTGGAGCACACCCTCTGGTCACCCTTTTTGAAGAGGGGAACCACCACCCCGGTCTGCCAGTCCAGAGGCACTGCCCCCGATGTCCATGCGATGTTGCAGAGACGTGTCAACCAAGACAGCCCCACAACATCCAGAGCCTTAAGGAACTCCGGGCAGGCCTCATCCACCCCCGGGGCCTTGCCGCCGAGGAGCTGAGCCGCCGGATGGTGGTCCAGAACCTCCTCGAAGCCGTTCGAAAGTCATTCTCCATGGCCTCACCGAACTCCTCCCACGCCCGAGTTTTAGCCTCTGCAACCGCTGAGGCCGCGCTTCGCTTGGCACGTCGATACCCGTCAGCTGCTTCAGGAGTCCCACAGGCCAAAAAGGTTCTGTAGGACTCCTTCTTCAGCTTGACGGCATACCTCACCGCCAGTGTCCATCAGCGGGTTTGGGGGCCGCCGCCACGACAGGCACCGACCACCTTACGGCCACACCTCCGGTCAGCTGCCACGACAATGGAGGCACGGAACAGGGTCCACTCGGACTCAATGTCCCCCGCTTCCCCCGGGGCGTGGGTGAAACTCTCCCAGAGGTGTGAGTTGAAAGTCTGTCTGACTGGAGATTCAGCCAGACGTTCCCAGCAAACAGAACGTTTGGGCCTGCCAGGTCTGACTGCCATCCTCCCACACCATCGGAGCCAGCTCACCACCAGGTGGTGATCAGTTGACAGCTCCGCTCGTCTCTTCACCCAAGTGTCCAAAACTTTGTGTCTGCAAGTCCGACGACACAACCACAAAGTCGATCATCGAACTGTAGCCAAAGGCGTCCTGGTGCCAAGTGCACATATGGACACCCTTATGTTTGAACATTGTGTCCAATAACAGAACACCGCTCAGGGTCAGATCAGGGGGGCCGTTCCTCCCAATCACGCCCTCCAGGTCTCACTGTCGCTGCCCATGTGAGCATTGAAGTCCCCTAGGAGAACGAGGGAGTCCCCAGAGGGAGCGCTCTCCAGCACCCTCTCCAAAGACTCCAAAAAGGGTGGGTACTCCGAACTGCCATTCGGCGCATAAGCACAGACGACAGTCAGGACCCGTCCCCCCACCTGAAGGCGAAGGGAGGCTACCCTCTCAGCCACCGGGGTGAACCCCAACGTGCAGGCGCCGAGCCGGGGGGAAACAAGCATTCCCACAACCGCTCTGCGCCTCTCACCGGGGGCAACTCCAGAGTGGTAGAGCGTCCAACCCCTCTCAAAGAAACTGGTTCCGGAGCCCACACGTTGAAGCGAGCCCGACTATATCTAGCTGGTACCTCTTGACCTCGCGCACCAGCTCAGGCTCCTTCCCCACCAGAGAGGTGACGTTCCACATCACCCGAGCCAGCTTCTGCAGCCGGGGGTCGGACCACAATGGTCCCCGCCTCCGACTGCCGCCCAACTCTCTCCGCACACGTCCTCTGTGACCCCTCCCATGGGTGGTGGGCCAATGGGAAGGGGGGCCCATGCCACCCTTTCGGGCTGTGCCCGGCCAGGCCCCATGGGTAAAGGCCCAGGCGCTCGCAAATGAGCCCCTCCTCCAGGCCTGGCTCAAGAGGAGGGCCCTGGTGACCCACGTCCGGGCAAGGGAAACTTGGCTCCTTTGGTAGACATTTCATCAGAGGGAATTGAGCTGCGCTTTGTCTGGTCCCTCACCTAGGACCTGATTGCCATGGGTGACCCTACCAGGGACATGAAGCCCCCGACAACATAGCTCCTATGAAAACTGGAACACTCAAACCCCTCCACCGCAGTAAGGTGGCAGCTCCAGGAGGGGGCTGTAGACAGGGATGGACTGGGACAAAAATTCAGCCCTGGCATTTTCTGTCCAGACCAGCCCACTACATTATCAGCAGACCCTACATTAGGGGAAATCAGTCCTCTCTATAGAATGACTGGATGTGAGCAGCAGTGGTGAGCGGACACGTCAGGTGAGAGGGAGACTGGGGTCACATCCCGCAACACACAAAACAGAGACAGACATGTCAGACAAGCAGAAGGTGGAGTTTGGTAACTTACATTTTAGAACTAGTACAAGTACGAACTAACTACATACCACTACAGGCTACAACCTGCAGGCTGCCTACCCTGCAGTTGTAGCTGTTAAAGCCACCTGCTACCTGCAGACTCTGGCAAGCATCTTGACCGACACTCCACCTACCAGCCTTTGCTACCTACGTGCAAGCCCCCTCCACCTGTAGACTGGGGCGAGCAGCTGTACCCTGACCCTCCACCTACCTGCCTCTGCCACCAGCCTGCAGGCGCCTCCACCTGCAGACTGGGGCAGCAGCTGTACCCTGACCCTCCACCTGCCAGCCTGTGCCAACAGCCTGCAGGCCGCTTGGTGGCAGGTAGGTGGAGGTAGGTCTCCAGCTGCTTGCCATACTCTACAGGTGGAGGCACCTGAAGGCTGGAGACAGAGAGTGGTGCCACAGTTGGGTGGAGGTGGCTGCAGGCTGTTGGCCAGACTGGCAGGTGGAGTGTCAGTCAAGCTGCTTGCCAGAGTCAGGTGGAAGGGCAAGCAGGCTGGCAGGTGGAGTGTCAGTCAAAGCTGCTTGCCAGAGTCTGCAGGTGGAGGCAGCAAGCAGGCTGGCAGGTGGAGGGTCAGGCTCAGTTTTTGTCATAGTCTCCAAGTGGAGGCGGCCTGGAATGGAGAAAGAGGAAGGTAGGTGGAGGGTCGGGTACAGCTCCTTGCGCAGTCTGCAGGTGGAGGTGGCCTGCAGGCTGGTGGCAGAAGGCAGGTAGGTGGAGGGTCAGTCAAAGCTGCTTGCCAGAGGAGTAGTGGAGGCATGCTTCAGGCTGGTGGAAGAGGCTGGCAGGTGGAGGATCAGCTTGAGCTGCTTGCCCAGTTGTAGGTGGAGGTGGACTGAAGGCTGGAGGCAGAGGCTGGTTGTGGAGGGGTCAGTCTAAAGCTGCTATCCACAGTATGCAGGTGGATGGGACAGAAGGCTGGTGGAAGGCCTTACAGGTGCTGTGTCAGGGTACAGCTGCTTGCCACAGGCAGCTGGTGGCACAGGCAGGTAGGTGGAGGGTCAGTCAAAACTGCCTGCTATAGTCTGCAGGTGGAGGCGGCCTTGAAGGAGTGGATCTATTATGAGGCACCACTATTTCCTTGCTTCCTTTCTGCTCTTTCCTCGCGTATCCCAGAGTCGGCATGTGTGTGCAGAACTGGCTGGACTGTATTGGTCGTACTAAGCTCTTGCCACGTCTGCAGGTGGAGGGGACGCTGAGGCTGGTGGAATAGGCTGCCAGCATGGAGGGCTCAGGGTACAGATCTCAGACGGACAGGTCCTCTGCAGGCTGGAGTGCGATGTAGGCTTTAGGTGAGAGGTCCTGGACTTAAATCCGTCTAAGCACTCCACGTCTGCAGCTGGGGGCTGCGCGGGACTGCAGGCTGTGATGGAATGGCAGGGTGGAGGGTCAGCTGAGCGACAGCCTGTGTAATACAGTGTAGCAGGTAGAGGCGGCCTGTCCCGGCTGGGCAGAGGCTGTATAGGTGCGAGGGTGCACTTAAAGGTACTAACACACAGTCTGCAGCTGGAGGCGGGCTGCAGGCCTGTTGGTAAGGCAGTGCGGGTATGAGCGACAGGCGTACCATGTGTGACCACGCTGCTGCAGGTGGTGCGCCATGCCTCTAGGCATGGATCGGGCACTCAGACCGTACAGCGCTCTGGCACGTAGTCAGAGTGGATCCTGCAAGAGTCGGTGTGAGGCGGTAATGCAGGTCGGGTCGATCGAGATCAGCCAGCAGAGTTATGAAGTGAGTGGAGAGTGCACTGTTCAGATAGAGAGTAGTCCCAGCTGCTGTCAGTGTAAAGCAGATGTCCGTGCATAGCTGGCAGGCAGAGCTTGGGTACAGGTGGTATTCGATCTTGATGGTGGAGGAGGCTTCGAAGATGTAGGCTGTAGCTGGTAGTGGAGTGCCAGGAGTCAGCTGTTTTCCAGCGTTGCAGGTGGAGAACTCTATAGCTTATGGTCTGTTGCCCTGACTTCTCACCTGTGAAGACTATGGAGAGGATCATCCTGAGACACTTAAGGCCACTGGTGGGCACACAGCTGGACCCCCTGCAGTTTGCTTACCAGCCTGGGATCGGGGTGGATGACACACAGCAGGAGCGCTGTGAGGGTCATGTTTTTTGACTTCTCCAGTGCTTTTAACACCATCCAGCCTTCACTGTCAGGTGAAGATGGAAAGTGTGGGAGTGGACCAACACCTGGCTGCGTGGACAACAGACTACCTCACCAACAGACCACAGTTTGTAAGTTCCAGCACGTGGTGTCTGACGTGGTGCTCTGCAGCACAGGTGCCCCTCCAGGGTACGGTGCTCTCCCCCTTCCTCTTCACCCTCTACACCTCGGACTTCACCCACAACACCGCCCACTGCCACATCCAGAAGTTCTCCGATGACACAGCCGTCGTTGGATGTGTTTCAGAGGGGGACGATCTGGAATACAGGACCATCATCAGGGACTTTGTCAGATGGAGTGAGCTAAACCAGCTTCAGCTCAACACCAGCAAGACAAAGGCGTTGATCATAAACTTCCAGAGGAAAGTATCCCACTTCACACCGGTGAACATCAAGGGATCGGACATAGAGGTGGTGCAGAGCTACAGATTCCTGGGTGTTCACCTCAACAATAAACTGGAATGGACTGACAACACCCATGCTCTCTACAAGAAGGGAAGTCATCTCCACCTGCTGAGGAGGCTGAGGTCCTTCGGAGTATGCAGGGCTCTCCTCAGGACTTTTTATGACCTCAGCCATCTTTTATGCTGTGGTCTGCTGGAGAGGGGGCAGCACGGACAGGGACAGGAGCAGACTCAATAGACTTATTAGAAGAGTGAGCTCTGTCCTGGACTGTCCTCTGGACTCCACAGAGGAAGTGGGTGAGATGAGGATGTTAGCTAAGCTGACATCCATCATGGACAACCCCTCTCACCCCCTACATGACACTGTGGGGGCTCTGAGCAGCTCCTTCAGCAGCAGACTGCTACACCCACGGTGTAAGAAGGAGAGGTTCGCAGGTCCTTATCCCTGCTGCTGTGGAGACTTTACAACACCTGCACCTGATCATGTTGTAGACTCCTGTTCATGTCCCATTGCTATTTTTTGTTCTTGTTGTTGTTTTGTTTTTGTTTTTTTAGTTTTATGTTCTACCTAAGTACTTGTTTTGTAAAACTGCACATTCTAAATCTGCACATTCTACTTTAGTACTTTGAGAATATGTTACTTGTGTTTTCCCTCTTTGATTCTATTTTTTGCTGCTGTAAACCAGTGAATTTTCCCGTTGTGGGAAAATAAGTATTATCTTATCTAATCTAATCTAATCTTGTTGGCTGAGGTTGGTAGTCAGAGGCTTGTGTTACAGGTGGTGGTCAGAGTCTGCAGGTGAAGGAGGCTTGCAGGCAAAGTTAAAGGAGGCTTCAGGTGGATGCTGTTGTCTTTTGGTTGTCTTTTGTTAGTTTGAGTCTTAAGGTGGATGATGGTTGTTGGTTGATGAGGTAGGAGGTTGTAGGTGGAGGATGGAATGGAGCATCCAATCCTACTTCCTTGCTCTCTTCTGTTTGGCTTGCCAGGCTTTGGTTCACCAGAATGTCCACATGATAATGAGGAGGATGGACTCCGACCCCAAAACGCTGGGCGATAGTCACCAGTCCCATTTTACTGACTGATTGTGAAGCTAGGACGACCCAGTCGCTCCCACGCTCGGTTTTGATCCGACGTCCCAGCTCTAAAGTGTATGGACGCGGGTGTCCATTCTTGTACCTGTGAGGAGCAGAGAAACAGAAATGAAACAATTATGATCTATTTCATGGAAAATGTCACGTGTTGCATTGAAAAGAGATTTTGTCTAAATCATACCTCAACAAATCATGTTGGCAACTTGGGACCAAGTCCAACGAGCTGGTAGAAGCAGTGGAAGCTTGACTCAGCAGCCCGGATGCCCAGGAGAAGGCTGGGAAGGACGGGCTACAGAGGTCCGCTTCTCTCTGGGGCAGGCTAGTAGGTGTAGCAGAGTGCTGGTACTTTGGAGAAAATAAGAAAGAGGATGGCAGGCTCCAGTAAATTTACTTATAAACAAATTGAAATTGAAAAGTGAAGATTTCACAGAGCAAGTTTTAAATTTGTCAAGATTAGATGAAAATGACTGCTTATTACACTCATGTAAATAAATGACTGCATATACAGTGCAATCTCCTGTACGATGTCTTCAAAACACCGTGTTGAAAATAGATTCTGTCATGATTTTCCATTGTCAAGCAGCTAATTCTCTCTTCTGGAGAATGACATTTGAACAATTTGGGACAATTAAACCATTAAAAAAAATAAATATATGTTAAAAATAAAACCCCAGATTTCTAACCTGGTTGTCCCTGCAGCATGGACACTGCCTGTGAGCTGCAGGCTTCTTTGTCCTCTCTGACCGACGTACAGAAATTTGTCTTTACTGCTGTATGTATGGTCTTGGTTTGCCACATTGCACTGAAAGGATACACACACTTAGAATGAGGCTTTACAAGTACATGATATGCACAAACAGCACAGAATAATGTCAATTTACATTTCTGCAAAAAATGAACTTCTCTTAGTAATTACATTTGGGCAACATAAATGTCTGGTCCTTTCAACCCATGAGTTGTTCTTTCCTCGTTAACACAGACACATTTATCTCCGAGGGAACAACTCTAGTGCCGGCTTTCAAAGTCAAAGACTTTGGGCCTCCCCTCAGACAACGATCAACGTTTGTTTATTTAATGTGTGACTAAAATTTTAGTAGTTATTTTCGGCTGAGACTGCAGACTAAAACTGGTCAATTTTATGATTTTGGACTATTTTGCCTCCATAAATGGTCTTTCGTCAGAAAGGTAAAGATGATGCTAAAAACACAAGTTGTTAAGAAAATAAATGTATGTAAATATTTTGTTTATTTGTGTCTGTAGATTTTCTCCTCAATTTACAAAAAAAGCTCATTTAATAATTTAACATAAATGTCAGGAAGAATACCAAAAAATAATTATCTTAATGTATCTAATCAACTGGAAGTTGTGGTAATGGATTTGTTCATATTTTGACCCTCTCACCTGCAGTCTTGTTAAAATATATGTCATTTTACAATACCCGAGGTGTTTTCATTATTAATTCCTTATTTTTTCTTTTTCTGTTGACAGTATTTTCTGGTTTATTCAGAGACTAAAAAAAGAGATATCAAAATACCCCTCTGAAAAACCTCCTTTGACTTGATATGATATATCAACCTGATTTTTATCCCCGCGTTCAACATTAAGTTCTGGGGAGTATGGGAAATTAACGCATTTCTAATAGATAATACTTCGTTTGCACATTAAATCTTTAATATTTGTCATAAAGTCATATTTCATGCGCATTGTTTGGCCTGTTTTCAATGAATAGATCCGAGACAGTCCAGTAAAATCGATATAAAACATTCAAAAGTAATCAAATCTCACATTCCATTATGCAAGTTTCTGGGTCGGCTTCTTCACTCTGTGTGCTTTTACTCGTCGAGTGGATGTAAAAAAATCCGCAGTTGAGGGTTAATTTTCGGTTAATATTCGGGTTGAAACAGGAGACAAACATTTTCGTGACCGTTTCGGTTTTGTTTATGTTCAAGTTATGTCTTTCCCTAGTTATGATCTATTAAAACGATGCAACCTGGAGACAAAACATAGCAAACCATAGATGTTTGAATATAAATAAATATTGTTCTGATTTTGTTTTCAAATGTGTCTGTCTTAAATTGTTCTGTAAAATAAAGACTGTTTTATTTTAACGTGTATTCGAATGATCATGGAAAATTAAAAAAAATATGTAATAAATAATATTATTATTATTATTGTTATTATTAATAATAGTGTTAAAACTATTAGTATGTCTCATAGGTGGAGGTGGGGAGTCGCAGGTGGGTTGCCACAATCTAACTGACAGGACTGAAACTGGAGCCAGATGTTTTTCATCCAGAGTCCTTGTTGGGTTCTCGATGTGAGGAAAACAAGAAGGCTTATATTGTAAGGTTGCTGTGTGCTGCTATATACATGGAGGCAGCAGTAGACATGAATGAGGTGGCGGTGGACAATAAGGCAGCAGTATCTGTGCTTTGACTCCGGACAGTTAATCTGACCTTGACTGTATGTGTTGGTTTATGCAATATAAAAATCACATCAGAAATCATGTATTCATTCTTCCCTTTTGACAAGTATGGGTCCCCATCTGCGAGAGAGCTGTTACTCCTTCAAGATTCATAGCAGTCATGCTGAAGATAGAAACAATATTTTAGAGAGCAGATCCATATTCTATATCTTAGTAGAAGAACCTATATGATCTAACTAATTTTATTCCTATAGTCTTTGTGCGACCTGAAAACCTTTTTTAAATGAGACTCATTAATCTTTAGTGATTGTTTCTTATACATAGTTTCACTTGTCAAGGAAAATACCTCAGGTGTTACTGACAACAAGAACAATAGCTGTGAGACAGGTGGAACATCATTTGTGTTTTTCAAGTTTTTCTCCTCGGATAAGTTAGGAATCAATGACAGAAACACCCTGTGAGTTTACTGAATGTGTGCTGTTGTTCATGACTGCCGTGATTGCGCTCTTGCCTCCCTCCAAGGTGGAGGCGCTGTAGGACAACAAACACAAGATGGTGTGTCTGGAGTGTTTTTCATCCGGATCAACAAGAAAATCCAAAGCAGTGAGGAAGCTTGGTCGAACATAGAAGGAGTCTCCGTTGTATGACCTGTGTGTTGGTCCAGCTCGCGTAATTTTTCGTTGAACAGTCAACCAATAGAGTTGTAAACAACGACCTGGGTTCCGGTCAGGGGTGGGCGTTTTTTCCGCTACTACAAATAATTTTGTCAACTCGTAGCAGCCAGCGTATAAATTATGTGAGCATATGAAAATTTGCTTTCTCAACTTCTAAATTTTGATTTGAGGGGGCAAGACATTTATTTAAGGGGGCACTGCCCCCTCTTGCCCCTGCCTAGAACCGGCCCTGGGTTAAATATGAGTGAAGTGGTCCTTTAATGTTAACAGACGTTTAATTAATGTTTTATTTTTACAGATAAACAGGGGCCATAGCGCTACAGCTGCTGCCTGTGCTGCTCCCAACTGTATTGTACAAAATCGGACCGAAAGTGTACTGCCCCAGCATTCTAGAGGTTCACAGGGCCTTTATTGACATCCAGCTGGTGAGTTAAGACAAGGACCACTATATGGACTCCCATCTTACAAGGTTTTGTAGAGACCCCAAGAGAAGACAGTATTTTAAATCTTTTCAAAATAATTCCAATTTGTTCATAATTTTTCAAGGTTTATCAACAAGTCAGCTCAGCCTTCGCATCATGACACGATCTGAGTGTATAGAGCACCCATTTTCAAATAAACTTAGAGTAAAATAGAATTAAAGTGGTTAAACTGATTTTGATGCAAGTAACTACTTTTGCTGGGGATCCCAAGGTGCCCACCTCTAGGATCCTTGGGGATTCCTGGACCGTACTTTTGAGAAACACTGCAATGAGACAGTCATCATCAATACTGTGCTTAGTGGAACTGACAGGTCATTTTGGCATGTACCGAAATGTTCTTATTGGACTCAGACTGGTACAGCACTGTGCATTACCTGTGGAGTTGAACCTAACCTGTTGTACAAACTAATTGTTAAACCTGTGTGGGGTTTTTTCTTCTCTTTTTTTCTTTTCAGCCTGGAACAAACATGGTGCAGTACCTGGCCAACATAAGTGGTAGCACAGAATACCATATGTCCTCATGCTAGGGGAGGAGCATCAGTGTTCCCAGGCCTTTGTGGTCATCAGTGGGATAGCCTTGGAGCACCCATCTCTGTTGGGTGCAGTGGATGGGTGATCAGGTCTCAACTTGCTGCGATGGAGTCATCCAACACCCCAGCTCTCACCCCGTTAAGTTCAGGTACCAAAAACTGATGTTTACATTTATTCCAGTTTTAACTGACTGTTTGATTGTTCTAGTTTTTACTGATGTAATTTCCCAAAATATGTGGACTGAACATTTGAAGAGGCCAAAAACCTATGAACTTTGTTGTTTTTTTCCTTTTCTTTTTTAATATTTAGGTTATTGTATGTATGTTTAGCACTTAAATTGATGGACTTTGCATTATGTTTATGATGCAGCAATGTTAAAAATGTATTCCACTGTTTTAATGTGAACTTGAAATGTCCCAATAAAATATTATTTTATTATTATGTACTTGTTTTGTGAATAATTTCATGTTTAATAACAATTTCATTGTATAATACTAAGGTTAATGTTCATTAATTAATGCCAAAACAACCCAGCGTTGGCCAGGTCCAACTTTAGACCAGCGTTGGGTTACCCAAATAACCCAAATTGGGTTATTTTGAACCCAGCATTTTTAAGAGAGCTGTATCTGTGCCATTTCATTGACTGCTCCTCTCCTCCATGTGTCCAGGACAAACCTAACACTAAACCAAACACAACTGGTTTCTGACGAGAAGTGAAGAAAAAAAAGGCAGTGATGAACATGATGTGTCCTGTAAATACATAAGGGTTAAAGTGTAGGTGTGATGATGTCAAACTTTTAGGTTTCTTATTAATATGTTTGATATTTGAGCCTGTGATTTATTAAGTAAAGCCTGGTTCACCCACAAAGCTCGTTCCACTTGTTGTCTAATTAGGCCTCTTGTCAGGACTGTGTGGATGTGCTCCTCAGTCTTATCAGGGTTCTTATGTTAAAAATCCAGTTTTAGACTGATATTGACAGTGTGCTCAGATGATTTATGTTACAGAATTATTTTTGTGTTTGATCACATTATCACACAGCAAACCTGACGATGTATTCTAGCACAGGAATATTGCACACACTGCACAGAGATAATGGGGAACAAGGCCTTGATAGGAGGCTCAGCAGCTAATTTGCACTTTGCTTTGATTAAAGTATGATGCTATATACACAGATCATTATATTGAACAGTAGAGGACCCAAACTGCAAACACCAACCACAGAAGAGAATACAGTTATACAGTTTATTCAACCAAATTAATAGTGCAACTTAGGAGCAGGGTGACTGGATGAGATCTTAAAGGTAGGAGATCCAGAACAGTGCAAGGCTGGTGGTGGCAGCAAACTTCAGGAGTAGGTGTTTAGATAAGACTGAACTGGATGGATGACTGGCAGGATTTCCTGAAGCACAGGGAAAGTAAGGTTAAACAGGATTCAAAAAACAAATCTGGAAGTCTGGAAGGTGGAATCAGTCCTCTATATAGGATGACTGGATGATGAGCAGCAGGTGGTGAGCTGACAGTCAGGTGAGAGGGAGACTGGAGGTCACATCCAGCAACACACAAAACAGAGACAGACATGTCAGACAAGCAGAAGGTGGAGTTTGGTAACTTACATTTTAGAACTAGTACAAGTACGAACTAACTACATACCACTACAGGCTACAACCTGCAGGCTGCCTACACCTGCAGGTTGTAGCCTGTCAAAGCCACCTGCTACCTGCAGACTCTGGCAAGCATCTTTGACCGACACTCCACCTACCAGCCTTTGCTACCTACGTGCAAGCCACCTCCACCTGTAGACTGGGGCGAGCAGCTGTACCCTGACCCTCCACCTACCTGCCTCTGCCACCAGCCTGCAGGCCGCCTCCACCTGCAGACTGTGGCAAGCAGCTGTACCCTGACCCTCCACCTGCCAGCCTGTGCCAACAGCCTGCAGGCCGCTTGGTGGCAGGTAGGTGGATGGTCAGGCTCCAGCTGCTTGCCATACTCTACAGGTGGAGGCACCCTGAAGGCTGGAGACAGAGAGTGGTGCCACAGTCTGAGGTGGAGGTGGCCTGCAGGCTGTTGGCACAGACTGGCAGGTGGAGTGTCAGTCAAAGCTGCTTGCCAGAGTCTGCAGGTGGAAGGAGCAAGCAGGCTGGCAGGTGGAGTGTCAGTCAAAGCTGCTTGCCAGAGTCTGCAGGTGGAGGCAGCAAGCAGGCTGGCAGGTGGAGGGTCAGGCTCGAGTTTCTTGTCATAGTCTCCAAGTGGAGGCGGCCTGAAGAATGGAGAAAGAGGAAGGTAGGTGGAGGGTCAGGGTACAGCTCCTTGCCGCAGTCTGCAGGTGGAGGCGGCCTGCAGGCTGGTGGCAGAGGCAGGTAGGTGGAGGGTCAGTCAAAGCTGCTTGCCAGAGGCAGTAGGTGGAGGCATGCTTCAGGCTGGTGGAAGAGGCTGGCAGGTGGAGGATCAGGCTTGAGCTGCTTGCCACAGTCTGTAGGTGGAGGTGGACTGAAGGCTGGAGGCAGAGGCTGGTTGGTGGAGGGTCAGTCTAAAGCTGCTATCCACAGTATGCAGGTGGATGTGGACAGAAGGCTGGTGGAAGAGCCTTACAGGTGCTGTGTCAGGGTACAGCTGCTTGCCACAGGCAGCTGGTGGCACAGGCAGGTAGGTGGAGGGTCAGTCAAAACTGCCTGCTATAGTCTGCAGGTGGAGGCGGCCTGAAGGATGGATCTAGAGGCTAGTCGATGGATGGTTATTCAAAGCTTCTTGCCACAGTCTGCAGGTGGAGGTGGACTGTAGGCTGGTGGAAGAGGCTGTCAGGTGGAGGGTCAGGGTCGAGCTGCATGCCAGAGTCTGCAGGTGGAGGTGGACTGTAGGCTGGTGGCAGAGGCTGGTAGGTTGGTGGTCAGTCTAAAGCTACTTTCCACAGTCTGCAGGTGGAGGCGGGCTGCAGGCTGGTGGAATAGGCTGGCAGGTGGAGGGTCAGGGTACAGATGCTTGCCACAGGTAGCAGGTAGAGGCGGCCTGCAGGCTGGAGGCAGAGGCTGTTAGGTGGAGGGTCACTTAAAGCTTCTAGCCACAGTCTGCAGCTGGAGGCGGGCTGCAGGCTGTTGGCAAAGGCAGGTTGGTGGAGTTTCAGGGTACAGCTGTTTGCCACAGTCTGCAGGTGGAGGCAGCCTTAAGGCTGGAGGGCCAGGGTACAGCTGCTTGCCACAGTCTGCAGGTGGAGGCGGCCTGAAGAGTGGTGGCAGAGGCAGGTATTTGGAGGGCCAGGGTACAGTTGCCTGCCAGAGTCTGCAGGTGGAGGTGGGCTACATGCTGTTGGCAGAGGCTGGTAGATGGAGGGTCAGGCTACAGCCTGCTGCCAGAATGTAAAGGTGGAGGAGCCTGCAGGTCATTGGCAAAAGCTGGCAGGCAGAGCCTTGTGGTACAGGTGGTATTCAGAATTTGATGGTGGAGGAGGCTTCGAAGATGTAGGCTGTAGCTGGTTAGTGGAGTGCCAGGAGTCAGCTGCTTGCCAGAATCTGCAGGTGGAGGACCTCCAGGTTGTTCTTAGAGGCTCATAGATGATTTTCTGCTGTACTTTTCTGCCAATATATGCAGGTGGAGTTGGCCTGCAGGTCATTGACAGAGGTTGGCAAGTACAGGCTTGTGCTACAGGTGGTGGTCAGAGTCTGCAGGTGGAGGAGACCTGCATTGTGTTGGCTGGTGGGTGGAGGGTCAGGCTACAGCTTGTAGGTGGAGTTGGCCTGCAGGTCATTGACAGAGGTTGGCAAGTACAGGCTTGTGCTACAGGTGGTGGTCAGAGTCTGCAGGTGGAGGAGACCTGCATTGTGTTGGCTGGTGGGTGGAGGGTCAGGCTACAGCTTGTTGCCAGAATGTGGAAGTGGAGGTGGACTGCAGGTCGTTGGCAGAGATAGACAGTGGGTGGTGTTTGAATTTGAAGCTGGAGGAGGCTTACAGGTTGTAGGTTGAAGCTGGTTGGTGGAGGGCCAGGAGTCAGCTGTTTTCCAGAGTCTGCAGGTGGAGAAGCTCTATAGCTTGTTGGCTGAGGTTGGTAGTCAGAGGCTTGTGTTACAGGTGGTGGTCAGAGTCTGCAGGTGGAGGAGGCTTGCAGGTAAAGTTAAAGGAGGCTTCAGGTGGATGCTGTTGTCTGAGATGGGTTTGTCTTTTGGTTGTCTTTTGTTATCTTGAGTCTTAGGGTGGATGATAGGTTTGTTGGTCTTTTGGTTAGTCCATTTGTATAGTTTGATCTTTAAGACAATAGAGAAATGTCGGGATTTGTTGGTTGATAGTGAGGAGGTTGTAGAGTTGGAATGGAGAAGAAAACAAGACACGGGAATCAGTACCAATTCCTCTTCCTGGCCTGCTGTCTGTTTTGGCTGTCCAGGCTTTGGTTCGTCCAAAATGGCCGCACAGCAATGAGGAGGAGGATGGACTCCGACCCCAGCAAACGTGGTCATGGTCACCATCATCTTTACTGACTGATTCTGTGAAGCTAGGACGACCAGTCGCGTCGCACAAGCTCGGTTTTGATCGCGGACGTCCGAGCTCTAAAGTGTATGGAACGCGGTCGCCATTCTGTACCCTGTGAGGAGTAGAGAAGAGAAACAGAAAATGAAAACATTATGATCTATTTCATGAAAATGTCACGTGTTGCTTGAAAAGAGATTTTTATACAATCATACCTCAACAGAAAGTCATAGGTAATGACTTGGGA
The DNA here is from genome assembly GCF_000972845.2 of Larimichthys crocea. Classification (NCBI taxonomy): domain Eukaryota; kingdom Metazoa; phylum Chordata; class Actinopteri; family Sciaenidae; genus Larimichthys; species Larimichthys crocea. The sequence goes on from NC_040028.1 coordinate 2,325,218, forward strand.
CCCGGTCCACGATAGTGGATGAGAACACAGTGTATAATTGACTCGCAGCTCGTGTAGTTGCCCAGGGAAGAAGGTGCTGGGAAGGATCGGGGTAGCGGTACATGGAGTGCCGCTTCCTCTTGCGGGGAAGCGTAAGTAGTGTGGTGTGCGTGGTTTTGTTTGGGAATTAAAAAAAGAGGATGGTCAGGCTCCAGTAATTTACTTACTAAACAGTTGACATTGAAAAGGGTAAGAATTCACAGAGAAAGGGGTTTTAAATTTGTCAGAGCATAGATGAAAATGACACTGCTTATTACACTCATGTAACCAAAAAAATGAATGACCAAATGTAAATATGTAAACAGTGCAAATCTTCCTGTCGATATGTCTCAAAACACTTAGGGTGAAAATAGGATTCGTCAGATTGACTATGTGATCGAATCACATTTTCGCATCTATTGATTTCTTTGACAGAATGTGAGCTTTTGAACAAGTTGGGACATAAACATTGAAAAAGAAATATGTTAGAAAGAACATCAAAAGATGTTCATAAACACTAAGGTTAGTCCTTGCAGCATGGACACTGGCCGTGAGTGCAGGCTTTTTGTCATCCTATGGCCGACGTTACGAAATTTGTCTTTTTTGTACTGCTGTAGTTTATGTATTAGTTTGCCACATGCGACTGAAAGGAGTACACACAGAATAGGAGGCTTACGAAAGTACACTGATTGGCAACCAAACAGCACCAGAGTAATGCTCAGTTTTCCATTTCCGCAAAAAATGAACTTCTGCGGGTTAAGATCAGGGGCCCGTCTTCAGCTTATGGGCGAATGTGGGCAAGGCGACGCCCAGGTCGCAGTCTCCGTGGGGGCGCCGAGCACCCGGAAATCATGTGAGCCCATAAAGGGACATGTGAGAGAAAAAAAGGGGACTGGTGGTTAAAGAAAAAAAACGGAAGTGGTTTCTAGTGCGGCACCAGAAAGTTTCTCGGGTGTGCCACACCGCAATAGACTTTCCCGTTGCGCCTGAATCTTTCTCGTGCCGCACCAGAAGACTTTGGTGTAGTGGGCACCAACCAGGAAAAGTTTCTGTGTGCGCATAGAAAGTTTCTAGCTGCGCACTAGAAACACTTCCGGTTTTTTTTCTTTCACCATGTCCCTTTAGGTACGGAGCCCCTAAAGGGACATCGGTGAAAAGAAAAAAAGGGGACATGTGTAAAGAAAAAAAATATGGAGAGTGTTCTGTGCCACCAGAAAAGTTTCTCGGCGGTCGCTGCCAGAAATTCCTCAACCACGAACGTTTCTCGTGACGCACCAGAAAACTTTTCCTACGTTGACGCACCAGAAACTTTCCCACAAACTGCCCCCACTAAAAAGTTGCTGCATGAGTGTGAAGGAGTGAGGAGGCACATAAAAAAGTAGGAAAAACGAGGAAACTGGAAGAAGAGTTTGCCAAAATGTGGGCATCGGAAAGTTTGGCGCAGGCACAGGAACGGGTTTCTGGTGCGCACGAAGTGTAAGGATGCTGAATTATCTGGGAATAGCACGAGCATAAACTTTCTGTGCGTCACTAGAAACTGTCTATGGCGCACCAGAAACACTTCCTTTTTTTTTCTTTCACCATGTCCCTTTAGGGGCTCCTTATTATGGGCTCCGTACGAAAAAGAAAAAACCTCGGCAATTTTCGATACCGCTCATTAAGTTAGCGGAGCGGGCGCCCCGAGCGGGGTGTTGACAATTATTTATATAGCTGAGTAATGTTTCGGCTGAGACATGCTACTAAAACTGGTCATATTTTATGATTTTTTGGACTTATTTGCCTCCATAAAAGTCTTTCGTCAGAAACGAGTAAAGATGTCTAAAAACACCACTAAGTTGTTACAAGAAAATAATGTATGTAATATTTGTGTTTATTTGGTCTGTACGATTTCTCCTCAATTTACAAAAAAGTCTCATTTACATAATTTAACATAAAATGTCAGGAAGAATACCAAAATAATTATCTTTATGTATCAATCATGGGAAGTTTGAGGTGATATGGATTTTGTTCATTTATTTGACCCCGTATCCTGCAGTCTTGTTAAAAATTGTCATTTTACAATACACAAGGGGTGTTCATATTTAATTCCTAATTTTTCTTTTTCTGTTGACAAGTATTTTCTGGTTTATATACAAAATCCCCTCTGAAAACCTTGGACTTGATGATGATGTCAACATGATTTTTATCCAGCGTTTCACATTAATGTTCTGGAGATGTATGGAAATGAACGCATTCTAATTAGATAATACTTCGTTTGTCACATGTAAATCTTATTTCATAAAGTCATCATTTCATGCGCATGTTTGGCCTGTTGTTCAAACGAATAGATCCGGTTACAGTCCGGTAAATACAGATTAAACATTATCAAAAAGTAATCAAATCTCACATTTTCCATTATGCACGTTTCTGGTCGGCTTCTTCACTCTGGTGCTGTTTAATCGTGCGATGAATGTAAAAATCCGCCGTTGAAGGGGTTAATTTTCGGTTAAAGTCGGTGAAACAGGAGACAAACATTTTTCGGACCGTTCGGTTTTGTTTAGGTTCAGTTATGATCTTTCCCTAGTTATGATTCTATTAAAGATAGCACCTGGAGACAAAACATAGCAACCATAGAATGTGTTGAATATAATATATTGTCTAGTTTTGGTTCAAAGTGTCTGTCGATGTAATGTACTGTAATAATTACTTAGACTTTTATTTTAACGTGTATCTGAATGATCATTGGAAAATTTTAATTTTTTAATAATATAAATAATCATATTATTATTATTGTTATTAATGAATAAAGTGTAAAACTTAGTAGTGGTTGTCACTGTGAATTTGCTACAAGTATAAAGACCATAATTTACTGTAAAAGTACAAATAACATGTGTCACAGTAAAGCAGAACTCTCTAGTTTTGAGATATATTTTTATATATTTTTATCCAGTTGAACCTTTGCTCTCATCAGATGCCAAAAAAAACAAACAGCAACGAAATTTTGTTAAGATGAATGGAAAAGTCTAGTATTTAACATTGAGATCAGAACAGAAATAACAGTGTTCTCAGAGATGATCATTAAAGTAATAATTTCTAACAGACCAGAACCTGAGCGATGTCTGTCTCACAGGATACTGCAGACGCTGCAGCAGCCGCGGAACCAAGGCCATTAATGGAGGCCCAGCAGCTAATTTCCACTTTTGCTTGCTTAAATGAATACACTAAAACGATAAATAGTAAATGGACTGGTACTTATATTGCACCTTTCAGTTCATCTGCACCACTGAAACTGCTTTTAGCATATACACACATATCATTCACAACCATGCACACACCAAGCGAGCTGATGCATTGGCTGCCAAGCAAAGTGCCAACTGCTCATCAGTTTTGGGAGCTATCATTCATGACTGAATTTAATTTAATTTAGTAGAGGTGAGTTTGGTGACTAAACCTTCTGGACAATTTGTCCGGGTGGAGTGTGCTTGTAGGTTGTTGACAGAAGCGGGTAGGTGTGATTATCTGCAGGTTTCTTGCTGACACTGGTGGCTACTGCTGTGTTGCCAGAGTCTGAGGTGGAGCGGCCTCCAGGTTGTAGAATGAGCTGGCGTGGTGAGGTGGAAGTCTGCAGGTGGGTTGGCCACAATCAATACGGACAGACTGAAACCTGGAGCCAGATGTTTCATCCAGGAGTCCGTGTTGGTTCCTGATGGTGAGGGAAAACCAATGAAGATACATTAAGGTCTGCTGTGTGCTTGATATGAACATGGAGGCAGCAAGTAGCTGAATGGTGGAGGTGGACAACTTGAGGCAGCAGTAACTCGTTCTTTGACTCCGGACAAAGTTAATCTGACCTTGGACTGTAGTGGTTTTATGAATATAAAAATCATAGAAATCAATTGATTCATCTTCCTTTGACAAGTATGGTCCCCATCTGGAGAAGCGTACTCCTTCAAATGTCATAGCAGTCATGCTGAAATGAGGAAAACATATGTTTAGAGAGCAGATCCAGATTCATTTTTAGGAGAAGAACCCTATAATGACTCACTAATTTATTTCTTATTTTTTGTGTGCAGACCTGAAAACTTTTGTGTAAAAATGAGATACCATTAATCTTTTTAGTGACTTTTCTTTCACATTTCACTTGTCAGGGAAAGCTCAGGTTTGTTACTGGAAACATGAACAAATAGCTGTGAGACAAAGTGACAGTGTGACATCATTTTTTTTTCAAGTTTTTCTCCTCTGGATGAAGTTCAGTGAATCAGCACTGACGAAACACCTGTGAGTTTACTGAATGTGTGCTGTTTCATTGACTGGCTGCCAGTGCTCCTCCCTCCTGGTGAGGCCTCTGTAGGCCAAACAACACAAGTGGTTTCTGGAGGTTTTTCATGGCAACAAGAAAATCCAAAGGCAGTGTATGAAGCTGTCGAACATAGAAGACCTTGTTGTTGACCGTGTGTGTTGCCCACTGTTCGTTGAACAGTACAAGAGAGTGTAAAAGACTGGGTCCCGGTCAGGGGTGACTGGACAAAAATTCAGCCCTGGCATTTTCTGTCCAGACCAGCCCACTACATTATCAGCAGACCCTACATACAGTAGAAGTCCCACAATCTCACGGCATCTCCTGCGTACACAAGGAGAGTCCTATTCCTTGATAGCTTAACAAATAAACACGCAACTAATGACTCAATGACTAAAACTGACAGCTATAGCAAACCATCAATCAGTCTTTATCATAATAAATCACAACAGAGTTATGTCACTGACGAGACGGGTGGGACGAGATGGGACAAACGGAGAGGAACCCTCATGCGACCTTCAGTTTTTCGGTCGTGACTGGTGAAAATCTTTGGTGTGTAAAGCCGAGCATTAGTTAAAACTGTCTCCTCTCTCGTCGGTTCTCTCTCATCATGGAAGAACTTCTAGCAGGTCAGGAAAAACCTGTTTGACAGGAGATGTTAGTGAGCAGATAAAGTAAAGAGACATTTATGAATTACCAATTGTCATTTTATCACACATTGTATGTTTATTTACATTATTAAGTCATCAGCAAACAATCATATGAATTCATAGACATTATAAGACACATGACATCTCACACAATCAGAGACGTCTCAGTAGCCAAAGGTGGAAGGTGAGGGGCCAGTAAGAAAGCAAGTACTCGACATGGACAGGCGGGGAACAACCCTCCAGGCTCTCTCACAGTTCAAGTGGTGGCCGATAGAGGGACATGGATACATTATATCCTGAAAAAATAAGAAAATGTTTTCCTCTGTCCCGCATCTAGAGTTGAAAACTTTTTTGGATGGAGAAGAATTGATAATTTAGTGTAAATAAGTACACCATAAAGATAAAACACATAAGCACTACAACTTCTAAAAGATCAATAAAATGGCAAATAAGGAATTAGTCCACCATAATGGTGTGTGGATGTTTTGATTTGCTTCTGTTTATTCACAGCTCATTAGTCCATGTCAAGTTGTTGTGGTAATAACTGTTGCTATGGACAACAAAACGTGCTGATTAGCAGCTGTGAGCTAGCTAGCTAATCATCTTAAATAATCCATATATCACAATTGGGCAATATTAACAAAATCACCATAACTACAGTGGTTGATTTGTGTCACAGCCCTTCAACTCTGGGCTAATAATGTTGTCAAAAATCTGCAGTTAATAGGGCACATCACATTCAATGTAACACGTTTTCTACTTTGTTTTGAACACGTCTCCAAATGTAGCCTATCAGCCCCAGGCGGGACGATGCCCGGTAGGCCAGATGGCCAGTCCACCCCTGGCTGTAGATGTTGAATATGTTTTCTAACATTTATTAAATTAAAAAATGGCTGGTTTGAGATGTACTTACTGTATGTCATAAGATAGGAATCCAGAGAGTAAACCTATATTCTTGACCATTAGGATTTTTACCAGTTCAGCTCATCAACACTGATTACACCAAAAAACTTAAACTGTGTAGGATTTTGTAGCATTTAGTGTTAGTTAATGATTATTATTCTCGGTGATTATACACCAATGAAATGTTATTCATAACATTATGCCACATTATGTAAATCGAGCCCCCTAAATTTGACACAAATCGCTGAAAGGAGACAAATGAACAAATGTCAAACACGATGTATGGACGGCTCACACAGGTCAAAACCCGTTTGAATATTTTAAGACTTGACGCCATTTGTCTGCAAACATAGATTAATCTCTATATAATTTGAATACTTGCCATGGTCTGTAAGGGAGCAAGCACTATAATCGGCTCACAAAAATCGACAAAGAAACGTTCTAGAACGTTTTTTCAATCATTTAGAAGCGCTGCCTGCTGTCTGAGGAGCCTTCAATGGATCTGCTGGAGACAGTATGCATGGTTTTCACTGAAAAGAAGTGCAGACACTATATATGTATCAAAATGAAATAAAAATAAAAATAAAGTGCATTAAATGGAGTGTTTACACTGAACGAGACGGATATATACTTCCAGACTTTACACGGAGTTCGGCAGACGCCCGCGTGAGCGGGCACAGAGCGGGCTGGATGAGGAGCTGACGGGGCTGGATAGGGGAGGACGGGGGCTGGATGAGGGGAGGACGGAGGCGGAGTTTTGTCCTCCAGTTTGACAAACTCAGGAGTCTTCCTCCGTGAGGAGAGCACAGTGTGAACGCTACAAGAGCAAAGCAGAGGAAAAGAAAAGGTAAGATGATTTCACTCCGACATAACGTTCACAAAGTAACAACGTCCTTGGTGCGCTGAAAGTTCAGCTGCGTCCAACTTTCCTTTCCCTAAAAAAAAACCGCTTACTGCACAAATCAAAGCAGACGGATGTTTTCATCACGAGCTTTAGCTGCTACCTCAGGATGTTGTTTTCCTTCTTCATGTTCATGCATGTACGCATGAAGGACAGCTGAGCGGTCTGCCTTTAAACTTCACCCTGTGCTCTTTAGGCTGGAGTCGGACTGCCACAAGTGGAAGTTTAATGGCCGTTTCTGTACGTGTCAGCAGGACACAGTGCTGAGTCTAGTCTAATCTAGAGTACAACCTCCACCCACCTCCACCCATGTCCTGATGTCATTAACTGAAATAAACGGCATGTTTCCTGATAGGATGATATTTACTGGCTGTGATCAGTCTCATGATTTATTCCTCCAGCACCGCACCAGCACCACCACCCACGGTGGTGGTCGGTGCTGCTGGGGCTGGAGGAAGCTCACACTTTCTTTGGACACCAGACTGAGATGTTTTGCTTCTCAATAATGTGATGCAAACCTAGAAAAAGGAGAAGTGAACTCACATTGACCAACAGATGGAGAAATCACATCGGACAGGGGTCAGGGTGAAGCAGCCCCTTTGGCTGCCACAGACTTGCATGAGTCATTACATTTTCAACTATCTGTGCTATCGAGTGGCACAGTCAACCAGAGGTTTTCCTGAAGTGTATAAAGAAACAATCCGCGTGACCGTCTGCACCCCTTCTGCATGCCTCGAACTAACTACACCAATCCATTCTTCTCTCTCTCTTGAGTCAGCTGAGGTGGACGTGGTCCACTCCTTGAACCGACCCTGCCATCAGGGCCGGAACGAAGTACACACTGTGGGCGAAAGCAGGCAATCGAGGGGAGGATGAAGAGCTGCACGGGGCCAGCGAGGAGCTGAGTCCAGCCACGGGCCAGTTTCCGCAACGGTGACCTTCAGGGAGACATGCAAAGGCTCACAGCTCTGAGCACTCAGTATGCCACGCTGGTCAGCGCACGGTTTGGTGGATTATGATGTGAGCACACATATCCCATCATCCAAGGTATATTTTCAAATCGTTGACCAAACCCAAAGACATTCAATATACAATGATAGCAAACTGTCAAGATATGAGAAACCAGATGTTTTAGCATTTAGCGCCTACCCAAGACTCACACCCGATTTCTTGTATTTCTTACTTGTCCTCAGCCTGTCATCACACGGACCAGTGGACATCACTTGAGGAACATCTGATACACACTTTGATGCGTGTGGCGGGTGACTTGTGTGGCAGGTGGTGGTGGTGTGTTTGGTGATCCTGGATGCCATCTTCGTTCTGGCGGAGCTGCTCATAGATCTGTCTGTTACAAGCTGGAACACGCCCATATTGCTCTAGGAGTGACGCTCTGATTTGGTCCCGGCGCTCTCAGTTCTAATGAAGACCTTACCAGATGATTTCCTCACTCACAGTTTTTTTTTTTTTTTTGCAGGTGTTTTCACTACCGGAGCTTGGCTGTTCTCACCTTCTTCATGCTGAGCTGGCTGGTTAAACTGTTTGCTTACCGCCTGGAGTATTTCGATCACAAGTTGTGAGGTGTTTGACGGCTTGGTGGGTGGTGTTCCTTTGTGGGGACATCGTCTACATCTTCCACGAGGACGCCGTTGATGGGATGGGTCCCTCATCCTGCTGAGGCTCTGGAGGGTGGCCAGAATTATCAACGGTCGTAACACTCTGTAAGGTGTGGACGAAATAACACAACTCGTCAGTACATAGCTTGTAGCTGTAGCTACCGTCAGCCAGTGCGCTCGTTCATACTTGGGGGGAAGCTGACTAGGAAAAGACCTGATTCATGCTTATGCTGTCACAGTTAGGGAGGGACGGCAGCTGAAATGATCTTTCAAATCCAAGCAGACACACCAGTACAAACACATATACAAAACTCTGCGTGTATTTCCTCCTGAAGCAGGCTTCTGCTTGACTCATGCTTCTGAAATAAAATGTTTAACTTTGTCCAAAGTGAGCTTACCTCGCTTTTTCTTGGCCACGGCCACACACCAACTGTGTGCCATTGCAAAGTGAAGTTCGGACCGATCTCAAATCTGTCACCTATTTATCATCCCACTGTCTTCTCCAGGCCAAAGGCTACATATAAAAGCATCAACCGCCACTCTCTGTGTTCTGTTGCAATTCTGTGATTATAATATTGATAACAATAAACTATTTTAAGCCCATGGACTGATAAAACAATGAAACACCCTATAACAGTGTTTTTATTTTTTATTCACTTCCGTCATTTCGGACTCTTCCAGGAGTTTGCAGTGGAAATGTTTGTCGCATGAAGAAGAGCAGAAGAAGCAAGCTGAGATGACTTTGTTTTGATGTATCGCAGTATCTGGTGTCGGTGAAGACCTGCACACCAGCAGATACACAAGCTGAAGAAGAGCTACGACCACCTGGTCCGGAGATCCACAGAGATGCAGGAGCGCAATGATAAACTGGTGATTCTTTACAGCTGCTTCACACTCACCACATATAACATGCACACGTGCAAACAGACCAAATCTTCAATCGATCTGACAACAACATGCTGGCAATAGCACTGATGAGGATGCAAAGTGTTTCCAAGGACACTAAAAAGTGCTGAACATCACTTGGACGTGTTTGTTTTTGCTTGGTTTATGACTCTTGAAGTTATTGAAGTTGGCTCCACTATCATCTCTTTATGTTCAGGTGATTTCTGACTTATTCACGGTGTGCACTGTGCGCCCACACAGGACCTTGAAGAACGAGAAGTGGCTCGTTCTATCAGTCATTTTAATACTTCCGGAGGAAACGTAGTGTTTATGACGGGATTTAACAGTGTTGGCACTCGACCTGCAGCCTCCATGATAAACATACTAAAATATTAGTCAGATAGACAGACTTTAAAGATCCCACAGCAGGAAATTCACTTGTCACGGCAGCTCGTATACACAAGGTTGATGATAAATTACTCATAATAATAAATGTATAGAAAAGTCATGAGAGTCATTCTATATTAGAGTGTGACAGCTGTTTGGAATGAAGGCCTGTGGGTCGCTCCGTCTTACATGGTGGAGCAGCATCTGTAGGAGCTGTTTAAGGTCTTCACAGACTCATGCAGAGGGTGAGATTTTTTTTGTCATTTACGTTTCCTTTGTGTGATTAAAGTAGTCATATTTAGTTACTAGCAATGGTATTCAATCAGTATTAAGCAGACACTGGAGATGAACTTCTGCCTATATGTGATCATGAAGCGACCTTTGGAAACAGTTTCCTTTGTTATCTGTGCAGCGAACTTTCTCCATTTTTGTATTTGCAGCTTTTTCTAAATTCTTGATGTTGTGTCAACCTGAATGTTTTCTGAAGTTGCATTGCATTGTGTTCAACTGAGGCCAACTGCAAACTGCAGTGACATAATGAATGCATAAATGCACGTCATATAATTGAGAAATGTATTTTGGCTTCTGGTCTAAACTGAGGCTGGTGTTAAGGTCGTTTTGTCGCTCTCATAATTTCTCAGTTATGACGACATTGTACTCACCACAGTGACTGCTGACAACTCAGGTTGTGTAGAATAATAATAATA